>NC_082723.1:5756420-5795495 GCF_030144855.1 Hypanus sabinus
GAATATAAAGGAAGCTATTTATTTATTTTTTTAATATCAGTCATCGTTTTTTTTCAACAGTTTATAATATGAGCTAATTCACCTGAAATTATTACATCTTTATTTTTACAGATTTTAAATTGTTACTAAAAATTACGATCTTGACACCAATTTACATAATTGCCTGCATTTTCAACTATTTTCCCCTCAGATTTTAGTTTTATTCACTGTGTACCCAAAGTCTGGATAACCACAATAAAACAGTTCAAATTGCAAACACAAATTGTTGCCTCAAAAATTTGAATCGTGACATAGTACCGGCCGGGAAATTTTGGATACATGCAATTGTTATTTTTTTTCTTATTTTTGTCTTTGCTATGGATACCTCTGCGACCAAAGAAAGGTTTAATTCAGACAAACGCTTCAACAACTCACCGGTACAGATCAGTTTGGCGTCATCTCCGTGCGAACAGCTGATCTGCCTCCACGCTGTGAATTGACAATCAGCTAATCGGGACTCATTGCCCAAACAAATGTAGTTATCCTTCCACATTGGTCCGTTTCCTGTACTAAAGTATGCATCTCTGGGAGTTGCATTTACTGCACCACACTGCAGCTGTTCACAGACCACGGCAGCATCTTCCAAGCTGAAGTACTCATCACAAAGTGTTCCCCACTGGTCCCCGTGCCGAACTTCCACCCGGCCGGAACATCTATTGTCCCCATCAACGAGCCGTGCTTCATGATTCCCTGTTTTATTAATAAAATAAGTCAGTTAATTAATCGCAACATAAACTAATTGAAATAACTTGCACAGGATAGGCCCGCCATCTACTGCGGCTGCTCGGCAGAGTTTCGCGAAAATAACACTTTATAGCACTATGCAGTCATGTTATTGTTTTAAGTCTTATTGACCCGCAATCATTTTTCCAACGTATTTTTAAATTGTTGTGAATTATTTGCATATACCACGACAGGAATATTGCGTTATTGAAGGATATTTAACAGAATGAATAACATCGTTTCAAACATTGGGCCATGCAGGTGAAGAAGGGTTTCCTTGCCTGATTTCTATACAGTACTCCTGATTCTGTTGATCGCTCAGTTTCATGCCCATCACTCTTAATGTTATATTCTGTCCAAGTTGAAAATACCATTATTCAGCACCATATTCGACCCATGCAGTTCTTTCCCACTCCATGGCCGTAATGCATATTTACTATATTTATTTATTTTATTATTTATATGTAATATTTGAGGATGCTTCATGCATTCAAATATTGTACACTCACATGGGACATTTTCGAATTTCTTTTTTGTTATTGGCAATTAAATTGATGTTTGTCTTTGCTTGTGATGTATATTTTCTTTGCACTTTTCCATTTTTCCATGTTTGTTTATTTCACTGACGACTCATTTCTTAGTTTCATAAGCAACTTTCGAACTGTTAATCACGTTCGGTCCAAACAAGTATCTGCTGATGATTATAAACTATGGGAATTCACAAGCTACCTTTCGCTCAACTAACAGCTATATAGTTGATATTTTATTTATTCTTCTGCTTTTTTATCATTTTACAGTCGTTATGTCTAAATTTCTAGCAGTAAAATCCGAGGCTGTTGGAACAAGTTATCTCGCTCTAATCATGAATTTTCTCTACTGGTGTAGATGCATGCTTCGAAGTTGTGCGGCAAAAAAAAAACTATGGTTTGTATTCATCTACAGTTCCGCACCAATTCATCTGTGTGGTTCCGTTCAGAAGAAAGAAGAATTGTTTCGGGCAATATTCAATTACCCGTCAAAGTATCAGCACTGAAATAGATTATATTTAATTGACTTGTGTTATTAGATATAGCCGTTATAGAGCTGCAAAACCAACTGCGCATTTTAAAGTTTAATCAGTTTTGTGTCAGTATTCAGACATGATGAAATTCAATATCATTACATTTAATCGAATTATTAATTTTCACGTTCAGATATACGGTATAATTTGAAAGGTGTGCCGAAAAAACTTGCGGCATGTACTTCACAATCAATTTCTAAAGGAAACTACCAGTCCACATTTTTAATATATTTTCCACTGCGATAATGTATTGTTTAATTTATAATAACCCTGCATGATCAACTATTTTCCTGCAAACATAGAAATGCGTATTTCTCTGCTTGCTTATCTTTGTGAACTTAACGAATCTTATTCTGCACGTTTTTCTGAGAGTAGTATCATCGTGCTTAACGCCTGCCATTAAGTTCCCTGCTGAAACAAATTCCACGTTATTAATGACACTCTTTGTCTTGATGCAGCAGTAAATGGGCGAATCTACAAACTTCCTTTGCTCTCGGCTTTGTGGTTTTATCAGCGAAAATGCTGCGCTATTGTTGGCGATTTTTGCTTTCAGCTTATTAACATATATTAAATATCCTAATTTTTTTCGCCGAAACCAAATTGAAGCCAATCATTATTTTGTTCTTCCGGCACTTTCACCCTCTCAATTTGTCCGTCAATGTCAGAGGAAAATCTGCTGATGCAATTTGCAATTCGTTAATGGGAGAATTGTCGATACCTGGACCCTAGGTACTCACCAGAGCAGATCACACCGACATCATTCTCATGGGTGCAGCGATGAGTTCCTGAGGAAAATGGACAGTCCCATAGCCTCGACTCATTACCCTGACATTCAAAGACATGAGTCGAAACATGTCCTGTTCCTTCCCCAAAATAAGCTCCTCCCCGCACAGCAGTAACGACTCCGCATTGAAGCTGACTGCACACCACGTTGGCATCATTCATATCCCAGTGCAGATCACACACCGTTTTCCAGGTGTCTCCGAATTGCACTTCCAGTCTTCCCGAGCATTCCTCATTTCCGGACACCAATCTTGGAGCTCGGTGATCTGAGAACAATATGAAGCATAGTTAGGAAAATTAACATTTCAACAATATGCGTTCATTGCTTATAAAGCTTCAATTGGTTTTCAAACGGAGGACAAAGTTTTCCACGGCCTAATTTCATCATGGGATATCGGATCAGAGCATCAAAATTACTTTCTCTCCTTGGTCGATAATTAAGGCCAGATAACAGATTTTTATCAGATAACACGTTTATTTTTTTTATATCCTCTTTTTACTAGAGGAAATTATATTACCATTCTTATCGTATGATTACACAGGCTTGAAATTATCATTATAATTAAGAAAAAATATAAGAATTATCATCATCATCATCATTATCATCATCAGCAGCAGCAGCAGCAGAAGCAGCAACATCATCATCTTCATCTTCATCCGTTTGTACCGGAATTCCAAAAGCATCATTCATTTTCCTCAAAGGGAATACACGGAAATTGAATTAAAAAAAAAAAACAAGCTGCAACTTCCCCATTGTCACCCTGTGTTGGAGCCAATTATTCACTGAAAAGCATGTGTATAATAAAAAAAAATGAAGCAAGCATCATATATAGGAGACAAATACTTCAAACATGAAATCTGATGAAATTTAGTCAGGAGTTTTGACTAAGAAACCATGGCTACAAATAGCCGTCCCCATTCAATATCTCTTGTTCAGAATTCTATAAAGGTGAGGAATGCACACACTGTGATTAAGTTGTCAAGACTGACGGCATAGTGTTCTGGATTTGATGGGAAGATAAATCCCCTGTTTATCCGACTGCACTGTCATTCAAAGAAATAATGGTTGGAGAATTTTCTCAGTTTGTTTACATTAATTCTACGTTCCACAACCTTTTCTACTAAAACGCCATTCCAAAAGATTCTCTAACTTCTTCAATCTGTACATTTTTCCGAGTCCCTCAGTCATCTTACACATGGGTTCCATATTTACGATGGCCCCTACCTTGGAAAGAAAATGCAGTGATGTTGTTCCCAACCGATGAAAGTAGGTAGCGCTGAGGCTTCATATCCAACATATGATTTTCGTAACTTCTACCATCTCTAAATGGACCCTACCACTAAATTCATTTTTATGCCTCCCGTCCTAATTATGCGCACGACGCTTTCCACAGGCATCACTCCTTCCGTAGTTCCCTTTTCCAATTATGCCTCCCTTCTAATCTCTCTCTCTGAGCATTTATCCCTACAAGCAGCCAAAATTCTGCACTTGTTCATTCACCTCCTTTCTCCCCTCCATAACAGGCTGCACCAAGTCCTTCCACTACGAAATGCTAAGTTCGTCTGCTGTAACTATTGTTTCTGTGCTGCCTCCACTACATCAGTGAGACCTCATAATCTGCAGCTCATTTTTCTCTCTCACAAGCGGAACTTCCCCATAGGCCAACAATTTAATTTCGGCTCCCCTTGCAATATGACTGTCCATAGCTTCACTTGTGCCACGATGTGGACACACTCGGGTTGAAGTAACAAAACCTCATTTACCGTTCTTGTAGATTCTATGCCTATGGCATAAATATGGTTTTAACCTTGGAGTTAAAAAAAAAACAGTCACGTCCCCTCCCCTCGTCTTCAATTCCCCACTCTAGCCTCTTATGGCGTCTCACCTACCTAGCACATCCGTTGCTATCCCTCCTCTTTCCATTTCTCTGAAGTGACTCTACCCTCTTGCGTCAGATTCCTTCTACGCATCTCCATAGTTTTCCCACCCACTTGCTTTCACCTACCAACTTCTAGCGATATTTCCTCACCACCTCCCATCTTTTCATTCAGACGACTGCCCCTTTCCAAACTGTTCTCCGACGTGTTCGCCGAATCGTTTACTCATTTGCATGGATGCTGAGACCCTGTGCTGTGTTCCAGCAGGGTTTTTGTTGGCTACTGTAGATTTCCGGTATCTTAATAGTTACATTTAATGCCACAGAAATGTCGACAATATACATCTTGAAACTATTGTTCTTCGCAAATATCGACGAAAACATGAGTGTCCGAAAGTCTGAATAACAGTTAAAACGTTGGAATCCCGAAACACATCCAGCTCCCCCTCCCCCGCACAAGCAGCTGCAACGCAGCGATAACCCCACCCGCCTAAAAAAAACATCAGCAACCTCTATCGACCACTCGAGCGTGCAGCAAACTATCAATAAAGACCCAGGCTTGCAGTTTCCCAAAAACGACGTACAGCCGATAATGTGTCATATCACAGGCTCACTCTCTCCCTAATTAGGGAACAAGAGGTGTCGGCGTTCCACAGTGAGAGGGGGATATAACAAACAACTCGCTGACTTACGATTTTAGAAGTTTGTTGCTTCGCTTTTCCCAAACACTCCGGCAAGTGAGTCGGCAGCAGAAAGGCGCTGCTTTTCGGACAGACAATCCACGGCAGTTACCGGCTGCCGAATTTGTTGTCTATGCAACGAGTCATGATTTGTAATATGCGCTATAAGGTAATATCGCAGTCTGCTTCAGTAAAAAATAGCTTTATCTATTGTCCAAAGATCTCAAGCTGTCCGTGCAATATCATCCTGATGCTTTTCTACACCCTGTCAAGTTTAATAGTAGCATTCACATATCATGTCGATTATAATTGAAATAAAATTTTAAAAGTGCATTGGCATGAAGATAGCGTACAACCTTACCTCAGCAGAATCACGCTCGAATCTTCGGCCAATGATGCAAACAAATTATATCAATTTCTAATTGGCATGTCATTGCTGGTAAGCAAAGTACTCGCCCCGAGTTCTCTATGTTTAGCAAAAGAATTTAATAATTCTATATTATCGCATCTCTTCTAATTTCGTAAAATATAACAGCATGCATCATTTCCACATTTTACTATTAGATCTAATGCCAGCTGTAAATGCAGGCTATATTCTTAACAAACCAATGTATCAGTAATTGGATGTCAGCAAAAGAGCTATTAATCATTATATTTGGATAGCAACGCAACTCGTTAAGCGGTACGACAGACGCAAGGAAAATGATTTTCCTCAGTCGCAAAACTGAAAGATAAAAACAATACCTCAGTGTTTCTCTCTGTGTCCTATCAACAATAAAGCTTGGCATTGAAATAGCTGCCCCAGCAACGATACCACCTGAGTCAACTTTATGGATCAAACTTCCATAATTATCATGGAGGAAGCATTTACCGCCTTTTACTCGCATTTTACTCGTAGATTCTCTTGTTTAGCTTTCCGAAAACGTCAGTTTCATGACAGAGACCTCGCAGAAAAAACGTCAAAGCGCATAATACGAAATTCATACAAACACTGACATAGAATCCACTTCTAATATTGCACATGTAACACGCTGTACTGCTTCAGTACTAAGACTAATGTAATGGCTTCAGTGTAATATTCTACTGTTAAGGTAATGGCTTGTCTGCAGCAGCAATGTTTGTGTTATGACTAGAGATAATGGGACGTTGGAATTTAGTGGCTAGCCAATAAGAGATTGTTGCTGTGTCTTCTGATTCTGGAAGCAGTTGTTTTCGCGTGCTTTTGCCAGAGGGCGAGAAAGGGATGAATAGAGAAGACGCGATTGGGGAGATTCGGTTGGCAGCCAGACGAAGTAGCCTCCAAGCGGGCGTCCGTAGGTGGGAGACGCTCGGAGAAGATCGGATGGTGGAAGAAAGACTACCGAGTGAGCTCCAACGATTCTGCACAGACTGTATGATAAATTGGCACCCTTTTTCTTCTATATATTGACACTCTACTAACCACACAGTCAAAGTAAAAGTTATAAATAATTTAATTGCATAATGTGCATTGTTTATTATTTCGGGTTACTGATTTGTAACAGGGGACACATCGCGCAGCACCCAGCCAAATCAGATTTCCTGTGTTTAGCCGGACCGGGGGTTAGCACCCCAGAGACCAAGCCGCTCGGTGAAGCCAGTGTTACACACCTTTCATACAGTTAATTGTTTTCAAAACTCGATTGTCATTGCAGTCAAAATAAATAAAGGCTTTGCATTAAACTCCCCGCATCTTCAGCTGCATCTCCTGTAAATGCATTCATCTTTGCCAGGGTTTGATATCTTTGCATTTGTTCACCATGCGTTTAGGGATAGCTTTCCGAAATTGTCAAAAAAAATGGTTTGCTAGATATAACCAGATCAGAAGAGGTAGATTTTAGTTTTTTTTTTCAGAGAATAGAGGTTATCTGGAAGAAGCTTTCACGGGTTTGCGTATTTTTTCTTTGGCAGTACATTCAAGATGTCATTCCGAGTCTGTCAGGCAAAACATGTCCCCATGTTCACATAAGCATAAATATTTGTCGATGTGTATTTTATAGCATTGTTAAGTCCAACCATCTTTCCCTCTTATAATATATATGCATTAATCAAACCACGTTTCATCTTGGGTCACACGTTGGCGTAGCATTTACTGTAACATTGTACAGCGCCAGTGATCAAGATCCAATTCCCTCCACGGTCTGTAATGTGATTCTCGGTCCTGCCAAAGTCCGCACAGGCTTCTTCGGGATGTTCCGGCTTACTCACATTCAAAATATGTTCAAGTTATTCATAGCTGCTGAGTGGTGAACATGCTGTGTAGTTTCATGGCCGATGTTCATCTCCAACTTATGAGACGCATTTCACTGGACGTTTCTATGATTCAGTGTGCAGATGATCAACAGAGAAACTCTTCTAAAAATATATTTAATTTACTGAATATAACGTTTTCCCAGGTTATCCAAACTGTCTCCTTCATTAAGTTACTCAATTCCCAGCAACATTTCTGTATCACAAGTGTGGATTAACCACAGCTCTATAAAGTTCTGATTAGTGACAATATTCTCTTTTTATCCATATCCTGTTGAATTATATATTAGGTATCTATCAATTCGGTTTCGCCTATACAGTTGATATTCTTACGACAGACATTTATTCCCTAGTTATTGATGCACATCGTACACACGGACGTACAAGCACCACCCTTTGGATGCAACATTGGCCACAGATTAACAATAAGACAAACATTGTTCTATCATTGGATTCTGTCTCCTGCATCGCAGCACAATATCAAAATGATTCAGCTTGCCTTGCAACCTGTGTGCCTCACCTTTACGAAAGCCTGTTATACAAATCCCTGTGTAAATTATTTTTAATGTGCACTGCTGTGTCATGAAGACTATTCCCAATTACTTGAACAATTAATCAGGTATATTAGAACCACGGGGTTACCCCATCACAGCGTTATGCAGAATATGCAGAATCAGACACTGTCTTTCCAACAATCTGTTTTCCGTAGTGAATACAAATATCGTCCTGCGGAGTTCCTGTCAGTTGACGACATTAAGCGAAGGCAGAAACGGTTCCAGACGATGGAAGCCCAGCAAGCCAATGCAATTACCAGTTTTAGTAAAATTTACTTAATAATTAAAGACTGTTAAAATTAACCAAATAGAGGTTAGTAATATCGAAGAATCATATTTAAAAAAAAAAATATCGTTAGGCGTTATATTAATAGATATTAGGTATGCTGTCCGGATTTTATGAGGACAGATTCCCTTGTCAAAGGCGGAGAAATCACCGCTGAACCTGAGTATGTAAACCATAGTAGGCTCAGTTGTACAAAATGGCTACTGTGTAAACCGTGTTTGCTTCATGGGATTTGATGGAGAGACAATTGCTTGACCGCAGTCATGAAGAATTGATTTGAATAACTTTCAATCCATTAAGTCCTTTTCACCGTCTGCTAGAGAAAAGATCTCTTAAGCTGCAAAAAGTTGTAAATTTTGTCAGTCCCATCATGAGAACTGGTCTCTGTAATGTCCAAGACATCGTCAAGGAGCGGTGCCTCAAAGAGGCGGTGTCAATCATTAAAGATACTCCCTCCACCAAAGACGTGCCAGTTCCCATTGGTAACATCAAGAAGCGGGTACAGAAGCCTGAAGGCTCTCACTCAGCGATTCAGGAGCAGCTTCTTCCCTTCTGCCATCTGATTTCTGAATGGTCATTAAACCCATTATCACGAACTCGCTATTCTTTTTTTTTTGTTTTTTCACACTAAATATATACATACATAAACATGACATGACAGATGTGGAACAAATGGATCAGCCATGATGAATTAGCGGAGTGAACTTGATGTGCCGAATGGCATAATGTTGCTCTGACATTATATACCTCGTGCAATTCATATTTTTTCCCTATATTTTCATGTATTGCATTCTACTGCTGCTATAATGTTAACATATTTCATGACAAATGCCGGTAATATTATTTCCGATTCTGATTCCGGAAACTCGGTCGAAGCAATATCTCTCTAGAAACGGCAGCATGTACTGCGGTGCCATTTTCTTTTCCACTGTTCATAGTAACCCCTTTCAACGTATTTCCAGCTTTATGAGGTCAAGAAATCCCTCTGAATCCCTTGCTCTCTGTTTCCTGTTCAGGCAATCTACAGCATTGTCCCGAGATGGAACGGTGTTGTCCATATTTTTTCTCTATTCAGGAGTGGTGATTAATTCAGTTCATCCAGTGGTTTAATTTGGTTCAAGTTTCATGCAGTCGCGATACCTTTTGATCCTCTCAGGTATGACAATATCTGGGATATCTGGAATATCTGGGACAATATCTGGGATATCTGGGATTTTCTATGAAAAAGTAATTTCAGAACTGCATTAACCCTATTTTTTCACATTGTTTTCATATACTGTAGGTTCAATTACCGCTTCTGCGAGACAATGGCAGTTGCACAACAGCAGAAATTGCTTACATTTGAAACTTAAAATGCAACGCTGCAGTTAACACAAATCTGAACCGAATAGAAAAGAACACAGAAGCACAGAGACGGCATCATTAACGCAAAGGGGAGTACACGCACGTTCTGAGGTCGAAGGTACTTCGTTGTAACTAAAAAGGCAAACGATTATTTGTAATGACACCAAGCAATAGCGATGGTCTGAAATCATGTTCATATTTTCTCACAGAATGAATATGGAATCTAATCCGGAGGGAAGTTGGCATTCGCAATCATAAGACCATGAGATATAGGAACAGAAGTAAGCCACTCGGTCCATCAGTCATGGCTGATCTAATGTTTCCAGTCATCCTCACTCCCCTGCCTTTTCCCCACCCCAGACGCTCTGATGTCCTGATTAATCAAGAACCTACCGACCTCTGCCTTAAATACTCTCAATGACTTGGTCTCCACAGCCGCTCGGAGCAAAAATTCCACAGATTTACCATTCTCTGACGGAAGTAGTGTATCTGTATCTTTGTTTGAAATCGCCCTTCAATCGGTTCAGGACTTTTAACATTCCAAATATTTCTATAAGAAACCCCCTCATTCCCTGGAACTCCAGGGAGCACAGTACAAGAGCTGCCCTTCAATTCCTGGAATCATCCTCGCGAATCTTCTCTACCCTCTCCAATGTCAGAATATCGTTTCTAAAATAAGGAGGCCAAAACTGCGCATAATACACTGTGTGGTCTGCAATTAACTTATAGATCGTCAACATCACATCCCAGCTCTTAACTTCAGTACATCTAGAAACGAATTGCAAAATTGCATTTGCCGTCCTCAGCACCATCTCAGCCTGAAGGTTAACCTTATCATATCCAGCACAAGGCCTCCCGAGTCCTTTGTATTTATGCATTTTGAATAATCGCCCCGTCTAGATAATAGTCTACCCGTTTATTTCTTCCCCATGCACATTCCAACATTTTATTTCATTTATCACGTATTTACCCTCAGTCTCTAAGCACTACACGCTCTTCCACCTATATTTGTATCATCGGCAAAATTAGCCACAAGTTCAGTAATTCCAAAGCGCAAATCATTGACAGGCATCCTAGAATGCAGCTGTTCCAACACTGACCGCTGTGGAACTGCACTGCTAATCGGCAGAAGGCCAGAATAAGATCTGTTTTCTGCCGAACAGCCAATGCTCCACCCATGCTAGTAACTCCCCTGTAATTCTATGGCTTTTATTTTGCTAAGCACCCGCATGTGCGGCAACTTGTCAAAGGCCTTCTGAAAATTTAAGGACACCATTTCTACTACATCTCCTTTGCCTACCCTGCTTCTAAGCTCCTCAGATAATTGCAGTAGTTTAGTCATGCAGGAATGTTTCTTTCAAGAAACCATGCTGGCTTTGGCCTATCTTGCCATGTGCCTCCAGGTATTCCGTAATCTCATCCCTAACAACCGATTCCAGCAACTTTCCACAAATGATATCAGCTAACTGGACTCTGGTTTTCTCTCTGCTGACAGACACACTTCTTACATTGTAATGTAACGTTTGCAATTTTCCAGTCTTGCAGCACAATGACAGAATCTTTCAACTTTTGAAAGATCATTGTTAAAAGCTCCACAATCTCTCCAACTAATTCCTTCAGAACCCGATGGTGCATTATATCAGGTCCAGAAGTTTTACCCTCAGCCATTAAGCTTCCTGAGCACCTTCTCAGTTGTAATTTTCACTGCACATACTTCACCTCCATGACACTCTTGAATGTCCGATATACTGCAGATGTCTTCCACTGTGAAGAATAATGCAAAATACACATTTAGTTCCTCTGCCAACTGTGTGTCTCTCAGTACAATATCTCCAGCGTCATTTTCTATTGGTTCAATATCTACCCTCAACTCTCTACACTTTTCAATACTTAATAATGCTTTTAGTTTTTTTTATATTTGTCGTCAGCGTCCTTCCATAGTTCATCTTGCCGATCCTAATGACCTTCCTTGTTTCCTTCTGCAACCCTGATCTTCGCTGTAGCTTTGACCTCTTTGTACGCCCTGTCCTTTGTTTTTACTTCGACTCCAACTTCACTTCTCAGCCAGGGTAGTGTCCTTCTTCCACTCGTATTTCTTTTTCTTTTTTGCCATATATCTGTCTTGTCCTTCTCTCATTTTCTCAGAAACTCCAGCCATTGCTGTTCTGCTGTTCTTCCTGTTGGTGCCTATTTCCAGTCACCTTCTTCTGTTCCCTTCTCAAGCCATTGTAATTGCATTTACTCCACTCAAATACAAACACATTGGGATTTAGTTCTCCTAAGCATATTGCAAAGTGAATTCCATCATATTCTGATCACTTTTCCCTGAGGGTTCCTTAAGGGTTCCTCTCTTATCACCGCCAGATCATTGTGCAACAACCAATTCAGCACAGCCGATCCCACAGTGCGGTCATCAACAAACTGTTCTGTCCTTTAGACATTCCACAGATTCCCTCTCTTAAGATCCAGTACTGACCTGATTTTCCCAATCCACGTTCATGCTAAAGTCCACAATCAATATCATGACATTACTCTTCTGCCACTGCCATCACAAATCTCCTGCTGCAATTTGTAGTCCACATTCCGGATGCTGTTTTGGAAGCCTGTGTAAAACTGCCAGTAGGCTATTTCATATGGGAGGCGTTGGAGCGGACACAAATGCAAGACACAGACACTGAAGTACTAGGGAGAGGACTGGGTGTATCAAGAACACAAGGGAATTGGGGTAGAAACGACGCTGGACAAGTTACAGGCTCTGGACGAGACTGGGATACAGGGACTGGTCTAAAACTAGACTAGGAAAGTGGGATTTGGACGAGGAATTAGAAACCTGGACAAGGACCTGGAACCAGGATCTTGACTCGGGCTCGGACTCCGGATCCAGGAGAGATCTGGACGTGGCAAGGCAACAGGACTGGCCGTGGGGACAGGACGCGGGACTCCAGTGCTAGTCGAGGGCATGAAGCTCAAACTAGGTCTTGGTGGAGAGCAAATCAGAAGCGGGGAGCGGTGTAGCTGGATACGGACACTGGTCCTGGACGAGACCAGGACTCAGGGCCTGGGCTACGACTTGGACACGGACCGGAACCTCCTCGGAGCCTGAGACATGGACGGGAACCTACTTAAGCCTTGGATACGGACTGGGATTTCCACGGAGCCTTGGACAGGGAGCACAGTAAAACCGAGCCTTGGACTGGAGCACAAGAACACTGAACCTTTGACTGGAGCACAGGAATACAGAACAATCAGCCAGGACAGGACTTAGGGCCGGGACTAATACACGGACACTAAACACAGGTACACAAAGAGACAATTGCAAGCCCAAAAACAGATAGTTCCTTCTGTTGGTATGGCAAGGCTCCAGTCTCACTCTGACGGCTGAACGACGGCGATGCAGGACAGGATGCAGGCGAGTTTACCGGTAAGTCCTCAGGTGGGCGTGGGTTGCCCGCAAGGCTTCAGGTGTGGGTTGCCGGCAGGGCTTCAGGCGTGGGTTGCCCGCAAGGCTTCACGCGTGGTTTGCCGGCAGGGCTTCAGGCGTGGGTTGCCCGCAAGGCTTCAGGCGTGGGTTACCGGCAAGGCTTCAGGCGTGGGTTGCCCGCAAGGCTTCAGGCGTGGGTTGCCCGCAGGGCTTCAGGCGTGGGTTGCCCGCAGGGCTTCAGGCGTGGGTTGCCCGCAAGGCTTCAGGCGTGGGTTGCCCGCAAGGCTTCAGGCGTGGGTTGCCGGCCAGGATTCAGGCATAGGTTGCAAGGAAGGTTCCAGAGAGGACGAAGGGATCTGTTCAGCCTCAGTGTAACGGGAAAGACGGCCTAACTTACCCCACGGAGGCAAGGACAGGAAGGGTTACATCCCACTATAGGGTAACGGCAAGAACGTCCTTACCCCACAAAGACAAGGACGGGATAACGACGAGTCGAACCAGCAACCACACTGGATCACAGGATCACTTATATTCCAGCCACACTATGAGAATCAGGTACCTCTGAAACAACGGACAGCCAGAAGACCAGGAGTCCGGATTACACGGACCGGACCGTGGACGGGAATGCGGACTTCACGGAACGGACCATGTCAGGTTCCTTTTGCCCTTACCATTTCTTAACTCACCCCAGAGAGACGATGCACCTTCCGATCCTATATCATCCCTTTCTAATTATTTAATATTATTTCACATACACAGGACAATACCACCTGCTCTGTCCACTATCCAATCTTACCGCTACTCCACAGATCCTTGAGAGATGTAAGGACAGTTTCCTAATCCCTTACTTCCTGCAGGACCGATTACATTGTATTCATACTTCGCAATTAGCTGAAGTTTGCTTACAGCTTCAAAATAAGACGGAATCCAGGGGGGACTAACAACAGCTGTGGTGCAAGAGAAATTGCCAAAATATCGAGTTTGGTCTATATTAGTCCCGAGGACAACATTTTGTTTTTTATTAACCACAGATGTTGCTTAATCCGTTCAATCGTTCTGGTGGCTGTGCCGGCTGTCACGTATTTACGTTTTTATGTAGGTGTTTGAAATCAGAATGCTATCTCAACATGACAGTAATAATCCCTAAACATTTAGATTTAGTAACCGATCTCTTGCAGCGAGCGGTAAGTTTGATTCTCAGACAGCCCAGATCAATAAAGACAGTGTGTACCCAGAGAAAAGGGTCTCAGTTTACCTGCGCAGATAACGCCTGCATAGTCGGGTCGAGGATGGGTGTAGTAACCCCATTCTGCTGATTTACATTCCCGCAGAGCAGGCTCGGTCCCGTCGCTGGTAACATTGTAGGTTATAATGAATTCAAAAAACTTTCCAAAGTGATATTCGTGTGGGGCTTTCAGCGCGGCGCCGCAGCTCAACTCTCTGCACACCACAGTTGCATCCAACAGATCCCAGCCGTCAGCACCGATAGGTCTCCAGTATCCCTCATGGTTCACTTCCAGTCTCCCGGTGCATGGACTGTCACCTTTTTCCAATCTCAACTTCCTACTTTCTGGAATTAAAAAAAAATAAACGTTAATGCAAGAGTTTTTGAATAGGCTAGAAATGTTGAGCAACAGACACAAAATGCTGACGGATCTTTGCACATCAGTCAGCTTCCACCGAGAGGAGCAAAGCACGCGAAATACGAATATTGATTGTTCACGCTGAGGAATGGCCTATGCCCGAAGCATCGATTGTTTGTTGATTTCCATATATGTTTTATTTAGATTCTGGGTAATTGAGATCACTGGGGGAAATATGACTTGTACCAAAGTGCTGGGCTGCACCTGAACGTGAAGGGTGCCTATATCCTCGCGGTGAGATCATTGGCCGACTGCTATGTGGCAGCGAGTGGGAAAAGCCATTTCAGTGGCTGCCATTGTCTAGTTGTGTTTCACAGGGTTGGGTTTCTGGATTGCTTCTTTTTACGCTGTATGTCAATGATATAGATGATGAAATAGATCCATTTTTGTCAGGTTTGCAGATGATATGAAGATTGGTAGAAGGACAGGCAGTGTTGAGGAAACTTCCAGGCTGCAGAAGGGCATAGACACATTTGGAGAACAGGGAATGAACTGGCAAATGAAATACAATGATGGAAAATGTATTTTCATAATCTTTGGTAACAGCAATAATCAAGGTTCAGACTATTATCTAAACGGAGAGAAATTGAAAACAAAATCTGAGCTGTCAAGGGACCTGGTGCAGGCTGAGTCGGTGGTGAGTAAGGCAAATACATTATCTTGCTCCAGCGTCTTCACTTCCAGACGACTGAAATTAAAAAAAAAAGCGCAGGAATGTGATGCAGAGGCTTTATACGCCATTGGCCAGGCTTCACCTTGAGCACTGTTAACAGTTTTGTGCTCCCATTCTGTGAAAAAGATACGCTGGTATTGAAAAAGTATCAGAGGAAGTTGCGACGATGAGTCTACGAATGAAAGGATTCTCACGAAAGAAGGTTTAATCCCACGGATCTGTACGCGCTCTAATTTAGATGGACGGGGAGCGGATCTCGGTGAAAATGTCGCATGTTGAAGGCCTAGTCGGAAAACATGTGAAAAGGACGTTTCTCGCGTCGGGGGATTCTTGGACAGGAGGGAACAGCCTCGCGAAAGAGGGACGTCCATGTTGAACAGACATGCTGAGATATTTATTTTGCCAGAGGGATGTAAATTTGTGAATGTGTTACGAAAGACTGCGCTGAAAGCCAGGTCGTTGGGGATATTTAACAAAGAACTTAATAAGCTCTTGATGGACACGGCAAGATAATTACAGAGAGAAGTCCGAGGAGTGGAGCTGAGGAGGAGGGAAAGGAGTAGCCGTGACTGAATGCGCAGCAGACTCATTGGATCAAATAGTCTAATTCTGCTCCTGTGTCTCAAGGTCCTACGGAGAATTTCTCTCCCACCACAGATGCTGTTCAACCTGGTCACATGATCGTGTAGTTGTGCAGACTGACAAGTAATTTTATACTGGTTAACATCAGTACAGGATACGATAACACGTATAGTAATTGCAACATCACGAAAATAATCCCGACACGAACTGAATTTAGTTTGACGCCGAGGACGTTAGTGATATGCCAGAGATCATCAAAGTCGCGGGACCGCAGATATAAAAACATGACTTTTACCTTTACAAACAACACCAGCATCCTGACTGTGTGAATAGCCAGTGTCCCCCCATGGCTCTGATTTACACTCCTGAAGAGCGGACTCGCTCCCACCGCACTGAACGTTCGTCGTGAAAACAGGTCCGGATCCTTCCCCATAGTCAGCATAATCATAGGCTTCCAGTGCAGCGCCGCAGCCCAGCTGCCGACACACCACATTCGCGTCCGGCATATCCCAGGAAATACCATTCATAGTACCCCAGTTCCCTTTGTAGTGAATCTCCAATCTCCCGTCGCATCGACTGCCGCCATTCACCAACCTCAGCTTCACGCTTTCTGGAAAATATCAGAAAATAACCACTCACGGTAAACAACAGTTTAAGCTTGGGGCGATTGGCGCTCGGCACATCGCGTACGCTACTAAACGAAGTCTGAAAGTTACAAACTCTGCATGCAAAACGCGGGATCAAGCGGGAGGTCAGGATAGGGAAAACCCCTTTCGAGCTGCTTAACGTGACAGAAAGACAAGAAACTAGTTGACGACTGAGAGGTAGGGGCAGTCTGTCATCCCAGGAGAAGATTCGGGTCCCTCCCCAAAAGGCAAGGGCATATGCATTCTTCGGACCGTGGCAGATCTGCTATTCTGTCATTGTCAGACTGCACACAGTCCACATTTATTGGGTAATAGGAACCAACATTTGTTGGAAAGAGTCGAACTGAGACTTCGCGTGTCGTCAGCATCAGAGGTAACAGGATGTTTAACAACGAAAGCTTATTTAAACTTAGGGAAAAATAAGGTCAGGGAAAGTACTTTCTCTGTTATCTGCACTGCCTGGAGATGACTGATTATCGGTCCAAGTAAAATAAAATCCTATTTCCTTACCGAAAGATACTGGCATGGGCAGAGGAATGACTGGCAGGCAGGAGGCAGCGACTCGGAATAAAGGGTGCATTTTAATTTGTCTGCCAGTGGTGAAGCTCGTGGGTCAGTATTGGGGCCGCTACTTTTCACATTGTTTGGCAATGAATTAGATAATGACTTATGACTTTACGGCGAAGTCTGACGATGATACGAAGATAGTATGAGGAGCAGTTACTGCAGAGAAAGCAACGCGATTACAGAGGAACGCAGACAAACTGGAAAATCGGGCAAAAAGTTGGCTGTTGAGACATTATGTCGGGAATTGTATGAAAATGCATTTTGGCAAAATGAACAATGGTGCGAATTATTGTCTAAAATGGTGAGAGAACTCAAAACTTGTGTTTTTTGGAAGACTCGTGCAAGATTCCAAGAAGGTTAATTTACAGATTCAGTCTTCGGTACAGAATGCAAATAGGCCTTTGTTTCGAGGATATTAGAATGAAAAAAAAAAATCAATGAAATAATACCGAGTTTTTACAAGACACTAGTGAGGTCGCACTTGGGGTATTGTCAACTGTTCGGGCCGAATATCTCAGAAAATATGTGTTGTGATTGGGGAGAGTTCAGATGAGGTTCACGAGGGTGATTCCCCACGAAAAATGGGGTTAACATATGAGGAGCCTTCGGTAGGTTTCCGTCTGTACTGACTGGAATTGAAAGGAATACGGAGGGGCAGAATCTCATTGACTCCTACAGAATGTTGAATGGGTGAAGGTGGACGAGGAGAGGATGGTTACCATGGTGGGGTATCCAGAGCTAGAGCGCACAACCTCAAAATTGAGGGGCAGCGTTTTAAAAGAGAGGTAAGAGGGGATCTTTTAATACAGAAGGTAGGAAATCTCTACCATGCTCTGCCACAGGCGTCGGCAGAGGCCGTTCTGGTTATATTTAAAGCGGAAATTGATAGTTTTCTGATTAGTCAGGGCATCAAATGTTAAGGCGAGAAGGCAGGTGTATGGAGTTGAGTGTGATCCAGAATCAAATATGATGGAACGGCAGTGCAGACTCGATGGGTTGAATGAACTCATTCTGCTCTTAACTCTAATGGTGCAGTCACCTATCAAATGTAGTTTCAATAGCAATAGTTGTAATTACCCAGCCCTCCGCGCATTGAAATGTTAGCAAATTTACCTGTCGGATCTGGCTGACAATCCCCGAAGCGGCCTGAAATGAGAAATACAGAATTAGATTTGTTTGTGAAGTAGTGGGATTAGTTTGTGTGGTCGTAGGATGTTCGGGCGGGATATTCTGCAGAAGAGAAATAAAGACAAAAACACAAGACAGATTAAGCTGCGGACAAGAATTATTTGTATTTCTTCTTTTCTTTTCATAGATATTGCGCATTCTGTCTGAACGCTAAGTGGATTTCCCAATTATTTGGTGCACCTGTTTACCTGGGTGTTTCCATTTGATATGGCGGTCAAGTATTAAACATTTTATACAAAGTACTTGAAAGGAGGTAAGAAAAAAATCGTCACATTTTCCACGATAACCTAAATCATGATTTAAACCAAGTCCGGGACTAAGAATATAAATTTCAATATATCACTAACTGTGCTTCGTCGCATCCATGCGCTGAACACAGGAATAGGAACTGCAAAACACAATGTTTAGTTACATTTCACTTGACGCGCAATGAAAGGGAAAGCTAAATATAAAATGTGATACATAATGCAATATAAGATCATAGATAACGAATCAGATTCCATCACTGTATGGGGGATTAAAACTACAAATATTCGAATGATTGAAGAATAAAACAAAAATTATTAGTAAATGTTCACTGTTTTGCAGAATGATTTCAAGGATGTATAAATTTTCAAAAATCTAAGTCTAACTACATCTTTCAAATTCCTTCACTTGAATATGACTGATTGTGGCAGGAATAGCTGTAACTAATAAATAACAGTCACAGGGTTTTTCACAAGTCTTCAGCCAGGAACAATGGCAGCTTTGTTTTCTATGCGCAGTCACTGATTAATTCATTCCGGACGCCGATGCATAGATTCCTTACATCAATTTATCTCCAGATCTAATCATTTCCGATTTATAATCTGTTTGGAATATCATTTGAAAGCAGCCGCAGGTTTGCGGTGGGATAATTTCGGAGTTCAGACAGCTCGCTTAGTGTAGGTGTAATTTCAGAGTGACCGTTTCACAATATCCTCATTCGGAGGTTCAAACATGTAAGTCCATGTAATTAATGGAAACAGTTCTCTAACGTCAGCGATTCCAACGAGAACTTGCTCAAATAAAGGAATAAAAAACAACATTTTCATTGAAGCTGCAAAGTAAACAAATCTCAGTGTTCAATCTTCATCGTCATGAATTGGGAAGATATCTGCCTGATTCCTGATCCATTCAGCCATTATACTCTAATCATACAAACAAATTAAGCTTTCCTTTTCACGGGAAATTTGTAGCGTAAGTAATTGTTTCAATATATCAACATTGCGTAATCATAACGTTAACTCTGTGTTTTTCTTTCCATTCCACTCAATATTCAGTCGGATTGCTATAAACGTGCACATGTGGACAGTTTATTAATAATGATATATCTCTACATTGCCCAATAATTTTCATATTCTTAATATACTCACTAGACCAGATATGCATCATCGTTAGTGCCACAACAGTGTGCAGCATTATAGCGGTGGTCAGTTAGAAAGGTTTCTGCAGAATGTTAAAGGAGCCGGTATTGCAGACAGCTATGAATCTCTCCAAAACCTTCTCACGCTCCACTTGATCAGAACTTATTTTTTTTTGCCGAGTACTCAGTATCTCTCTCTGAATTGTGAACTGCAATTTGCTGAAACGCACCAACGAGATAAATATTGCCCTTTAATGGACAAATCGGGGCCATCTTCTTTCATTGGTTGTGAGAAACCAATGAGCTGTGAGAAGCTGAAAAGGCCATGAATTACCGACTCGATGTGTGCATCGAAACATATCCTATCCTGTAAATTTATTTGAGATTTAGTAAGCATTTTCTGAGAGCAGATTATTCAGCTCCCATTTTCCCAACACCATGTTGTTGGGCACATTGACAAATTGCTCAGCGACTTTTTCCCGACTCACGCTATCATTATTTGCATGACAGTATCACACCATGGTGAATACTTCTTTAATTCATGTTCCTTGCTGATCAACTTCCGGTGCGGAGATGGGGGTGGTGGTAGCAATATAAAAATACTTCATTCTGTCGTCAACTTGTCCATCTGTGTCTCTCGATTTCAGGCGGAATGTTATCTCCATGCAATATCACCGAAGAAATTATAAAGAAGTGTTGTATACCTTTCACTCATGATACATGGAATTATCTGAAACATAACTCTAAAACGAAAATTCTTCAGCAGGAATTCATAAATCTCTAGGAATATTAGAACGCATTCCAGAACTTAGTATGTTTTGTTTCGCGTCTTTAAGTAATTGTGAGTCGATGACACTGAGTTCTCAGTTTCACTCTTTTTTTTTTGGCTCGATGCTTTATTTCCCGGTAGTTTATTCCATGGAGATGCTCTCGCTCAATCAGTCTCTCACCGGAATAAAGTTTCTCATATGCCCCAGTCCACTGTCTTAGTCCTTCTCCATAGTTTAGCGTGAACGGCAAGCTGATGCAGAGAATAATTTGGAAACAGGCTGATGACAGGCATTTTTTTCAGTGAGAGAATTCAGAAAGCGAGAAAAAAAGAGGTACAAATGCGATTGAACATGCTGACTAATTGAGCAAATACAGCAGGTATAATTAACATTATATAATTGTAATGTAAGTAATTACTTGTTTGTAATCAAAATAATAGTGAAGTTCCGCAGTATAGTGACATATTTTGATGAATTTGTGATAGATATACGGCTAGTTGGCTAAACCGCTTCCGCTGATCAATACCAGGCGTCATTAAAGGCATCAAGGATTCAACTGTTTTCATTTCAACTACATGGTTCTTCCTCTGAAGAGCTGCATCTGGACATACTTCATCAGGCATCATCTTCAGGGACACCAGGAAACCAGATATCTGTTATCAGATACCAGACTTCATTGTAATGGGTAAGGTGCAACAACGTAACAACAAAATAAGTTATTTTCTCTATATATTTGTTCGGTTCGTTGGATTTTATTTTGTTGGATGAACAGTAATAACACTCCATAGAGTGATGTGATCCTTCTGTCAGGTTTGGGAGATGACGGAGCATTCAAGCGTCCCTGAAGATTATATCTGAAGATGTATCTTCAGATGCAGCTCTTCGGAGGCATGATGCGGTGGTTGCAATGGAAGCTGGACCCATTGACCAGCTAGAAGCAGAGACAATTGTAGTTAGTCGGTTCAGGGATGTAACAGGCCATTATGGATTTGTGTCTGACAGGGGATGTGTGCGGTTTTCATGCATTGATGGGCTGCCCTGGGGATATGCAGATCAAACAAGTATACAATTTATATGTTGTTGAGTTACAGGTCACATCAGGAAAATTAATAGCAACAGTCACACAGAGGAACCAGGTCGGCCATTGTTGAATTGCAAGGCAGACAAAGTCCAGTGGAGCAAATGCGAGAGGGAATTCATAATTCTGCGGTACAGGAAGAGATTTCTGTGATCGCAAACCAACATACAGACTGATATATTGCCTCACTTGTTCCAGAATATACGATGTCTCTGAGGAGGCACAGAATATTTCGATGGAGATAGTGCGCTGCGTTGATTCGTCTTTCATTTTGAAAACCAAAGCCATAGCCATGAAGGAAGCTCGAGATCTGCTAACTTAATTTCCGGGGTTATCCTGGAGTTAAAAAGCAGGAAATCCAGAGTTGTATTCAGTGTATTACTTTCTGTACCATGTGCTACAGAATAGAGTGCGGAATGGGGGGGCTTCAGAAATTTTTGCTAATAGGCGTTTTATGAAGAAGCAGGGAACCGTGTAGGAAAAAATGGGCTGCAGCTGAACAGGAAAAGCTTTAAGTTTCACAGATTTTATTTGTAAGTGCAGTCGGCCTGACAAATAAATCTGAAATAAACGGCAGGCAGGGGACGGTTAATGAATATAGTGGACATTATAGATTGAAGTAAGTTTATCTCAAATCAAGGAGTATCATAGGTTAGGCTGATGATTCAGAACCTAGATTAATGCTTTAAAATATATTCTTTCCATAATAGAGCCATGGTTAATAATGGGACTTGTCTGCCAACTCAACGTCCCATAATGTCAATATTTTAGTAGTGATAGGATGGGAAGTAAAAATATTAGAAAGGTTTTGCGGGTAATTGGAGAAAATGTTACTGCTCCACTCAGAGAAGATATTCATCCCCTGATTAAAAGTGGGTAAATCTGAAATGAGTCACACTGGTGAGATTATTTTATTTATTCCCAATATCCTGTAGAAGCATAGGAACAGGTATGCAGACAGAGTATGACTGATGTAAGTGAGTGAAATGCGTTGTCGTGTTTAATTTGACCTTACCAATATTGGTGGGTACAGCAATGCTGCAAAACCAAACGAAAAAACAAATCAAGAATCAATCCTTTTTTGAGGCCGACTTTTTCAGCTGTACCCAGGAGTGTTCTTTTTTAAAGCGTGTGACACTGCTGGAGTTTCCATTTGGGAAATGAATGTGTAAGGGCGACTAATATTTCTGTGGAAGAACACATTAGAATTGGCGTTAATAATACATTATATTTCAATGCAGTAAGAAATAAGGACGAATTTGGTAGTAACCAGAAGAACTGAGTTGGCACAAGGTAAATTGCAGCCCATTGACTGAGGATTTTGGAAATGTAAATTGCGAGCAGGTGACATTGGAAAGTCAACATTTGGCTTATGGGAAACCATTGAAGACTATATGACCAGCAGTCAGGTAGGGTAAGTTCAGTGAAATTGAATGATACAGATGGTAAAGTGAAAGGCTTTAGGTGACAAAAGAAGTTGTGGTTTTAGTCACTAAGGGGGATAAAAAGAAAAAAAAACATAGCTCAGGAAATCGGACAAGGTATTCAGAGATATATAGAGAACTGAATCAAGTAAGAGAACCACCAAAGGTCTCAGAACGATCTTAACATCTTGCTCAAGAAGAATACTAACGACATATGTTGCAGTTTCAGAACAAGAGAATGACTATGGAGAGGTTATTACTGCTGAAGGAGCATGGAGGTAATTTGTGCTCGCAGTCAGAGGGTGTCGGCAAAGTACTGAATCAGTTTTTTGCATTTATATTCACGAAGAAAAATGATACAGGGAAAGTGAGATCCGAGTGTGCTATTAGAACAAGCTAATTAATTGTGAAACAAAGAGGTAGATGTCATTAAGAGTATTGAAGGACATTAAGTTAGACGCATTCCCATGGCCTAATAGTACTTATCCTGCCTCCTGGAGATGCACGTGGGAAGAATGACGTGGAATCGATGAAGATTTCTGTATTTACTGTCCATTCAGCCGAGCAACCAGTGAAGAGTGGAGATGAAAAACAGACTTTTTTATTATTTTTATTATTACAAAGTTCAGCATTCTATTGTTAGAAGCTAAGACCGCAGGGAAGTCCGGGAAAATTGGAAGTATTTTGTGCAGAATGGAAGATGGATGTCTTGCTGGATTAGATGCTGCCTCAAGCTGTGTTTTCCCAATGCCAAAGTTCCTTTGATAATGATTTGATCATATTTACTTCTGGATTGTATGCAGTGCATCGATATACAGAACAGCCCTAATACAATGAAACCTATTGACATACCGATAAACCCAATGGTACTGTATCATAACATAACCCTGAGAAATAAGGACACACAACGTATGACAATGGCCTCGTCTTCGACTCATTTCGAAAACTAAATTTCTGCATGTAGTATCTATCTGTAACAGGACACCTCTGATTCCAAAGAATGTTGCTTTGCTATTCAAAACCCAGATCACCAAATGCTTTTTCCCCAATTTCAAAACATTATTGGTATTATATGCTTAACCAAACTCGTGGTAATTCTCGCAATAATCATTACTGAGTATAGCTTTGAGACGGCAACAAGCTATATAAAAATTAAAATAATGCAACAGCTGTTTATGTCTTCAATCATATCATTAATGTTAAATTGCTTGTTCTGTTAACTTACAATAGCAATTTGAAAAAAATCTGCTGCATTTGTCCATTCAGGTTGAGCTACTTATTTATTATCAGATCCTGCAATCAAGTTATTTGCTGCTCTGGCTGTTAGCCGAGATTGCATTGATTCCAAAATTTGCCAATGGAATCAATTTCTCCTCTCCCTCCCCCTAACACTGTTGACACGAAAAGACATCTGTGTTTTCTTTTAGTTTTCGTGGCATCTTGCCACGAAATGTAGTCGCTCCTACTTTAAAATAGAATTTCAAAATGTGTCTTGCACTTCTTGCACCTAGGAATCTCCAGAAAGAATATTTGCACAGTAATAATTGAATATTGTGCCTAATATTCATCCATTCATTCTCTGTATATATAAACTGTCCTGTCACATTCTGCAGTGATGTCTCTGAAAAATGCATTTCTGTTGAGCTCACAGGAAACACCTGTTGTTGCACATCTCTCTAATACATCTCCTCCTCTGAAACACTGATCTGCCGTCTCTACATTTATTCTGTAATTACATTCTGACGAAAGTTTATGGGCCTACTTTTTATTCCAGACTCTTTGACCAAGTCATCTGTGTGCAAATGTTTAGTTTGAGTTTCTGAATAGATATTAAGGAGAACTTACTGAGCTGCCGGAGGAGCAACATTACATTTATCGACAATTCAGTTCTGAAATGGGAGGAATTTGAAATGAAAGTCATTTGCAGCCGTATTGTTTCAAGAGTTAAATTATACGGCCAGTGTCCAAAGGCCTGGAATATTGATCTATTGGTGCAACTAGGCAATGTTAATTCACGTAATCACACAATTATTGAATAAAAACCTAAACGTATTCATGAAAATTTTGAAACAAATATACTGTGCATGAAACCCACCTCACTACAGAAAGGGATCTTGGCGACTGTAGGAATGACAAAAAGCGTACTGAAAATCCTGAGCGTATGGATATTAAGTATATCAATAAACAGGATATGCTGGACAATCATGTGGCTTTGTGCTATGACCCTCCGGGGTGCTCAGCTGCGGAAAGCCAATATTATGCACCCCTCGGGGGACAGAGGGTCCCAGTCTCGGTGATTGGAGAGGTTAAAGGAAGAGATGGAAGTGCATTACTGACCGAATTTCCGAATTTCCTTTGGTGAGTCAGGACTGTTGGTTCTCCATATCATCGGGAGGCTTTACTCTGGGTTCAAGCCAAAGAGCCTAGACTTCCGTGCCTACATCCGGACGAAACAAGCCTCCAGCCCAGGGAGACTGGCAAGACCTGGCCGGGGGCCAACTCCAAGACTGGAAGGAGTCAAAGATGAAAACGGGATATCTGGCAAGACACTCTTTAATACTGATCTTAACCAAGACTTTTTACTACATCTCTATGAAATTTCAGGCCATGGAGTCGACCGCACCAACACCCCACCCTCCCACCCTCGTCCAGATCACCGTGAGAGAAGGACAGACTCTCCCATCCCTTTCGCAATACCACTTTCAGCCCGAGGGAATGTTTCAAGAGGCTTTGTGGATACAACAGGAAAACGACGTTCTGGCTATGCGATGTGACTACAGTGAAGTAATTGAGCAAGTCTCCTTTGCAGCAGCTGTCTCCGCCCAGAAAGCTGAGCTACTTGCTCTGACTCGTGTTGTATCCTAGCAGCAGACTAAAGTGCAGTCTAACCGCGTACTCAGTTCTGATTTTGAGAATCCACCACAGAACCAATTATTGCTAGAAGACCTTAAGCAAACAAACGCAAAGTCATAAATGAAGATAGCTTTGAGGAGGGAGTTCAGAAATATTTAGAACAAAGTAAACAGGGCCTGCATGAGGGGTTCAGTAGAGGAGTCAAAAGTACAAGCTGAAGCTGGAATCCTCTTCGATTAACGTTTCGAATTTTAAAATGAATTAGCCTGTGGAAAAGAAATCTCAAAGAGATTAAAATGTGAACGTTTATATAGACCCCGTACCCCACATATTCAGTCCCCTCGGGAGCCCAGCAAGCTCTTATTAGACAAAATCTAAAGACAGGTATGACAGACATGGGGTAAACCGTAACTGACATAGGAGGAATATATAAGTTCCAGGGCGATGTCCCTGAAGGAGAACACAAACTACCATCCCAAATGGGTTACCACATTAAACCTCAGGCAAAATTATTGGTGACCCCTGCAGGGCAGGATTGTGTTCCCTCTGTGTTCTTACCTATCTTGATAGATTATGTAAATAATTGTACACACTTGGACAAGGAGGGAATGGTGAATGTCTTAGTGGCGCCCTTGATTTCCAGGAAGTAGCTGAAAAGCGAGCCACAGCATGAAACAAAAAAACACGAATGCAGGAAAGAGAATGTCTTGTGTTTCCGGAACGGGTGGACCTTTTCTTTCTCTACAACTTAATTTTATAGATCTACCTAGAGTACATTGTTGTAAACATTGCTTGGTAATAGTATATGTATTTAGCAGATAGATAGACGCTATACCCACCAGTAATAATACCGTTGTAAAAATATTACTTAGAGAAGTGATTCGCTGTTTGGGATTACCTTAATCAATAAGCTCAGACAACGGGCCTCATTTTATTGCTAAGATAAATGAAAAACATCTGTAAAGAACTGGCAATAAAACAGCAATTTCACTGTGCTCACCATCCATGAGCAGCGGGTATAGTGGAACGGGCAAATGGAATCTTAATGAATAAGGTAACGAAACTTATGCAAGAATCTGGACTAACCTGGCTTAAGGTTTTACCTTTGTAATCGTTCATATGAGAGTTGAACCCTAGACTAAAACTGGATTATCCCCAGCAGAAATCATCCATGGAAAGCCTATGTGTACCCCATGGACACTGGGGTTAACTCGTCCCCTCCCTGATAAAATTGAGATGCATACTCTAGGGGAGGAAATGGGAAAATATTTGTGTAAACTAACCAAATATTTTCCAAAGTTTGCACCTGCAGGTTCGCCGGGCCCACCAAGAGTACGAGGATTAAGCTAAAGGAGATTGTCCCACTGTTAATCCTTGAGAGTGTGTCTTGATAAAGAATCGGGACAGAAATGAATTGGACACGCTTGGAGAGTACCCTATCAGGTGCTGCTGACCACACCCACGGCCGTGAAGGTGGAGGGGCACCCAAGGTAGATTAATCGATCCGACTGTAAACCCGTCTTTAATGAAGCAGAATAAACAAAGGGGGAATAAAATCATGATGGCTGTACTAATGTTACTCTTTGTACTATGTGCCCCAAGTCTTCAAACAAATACTTCCCTTTCTCTATGCCACACATATGCAGAACGAAAAAGGCAGTCGTCCTTTTGGGAATGTGACAGGTTATCCCAGCATGCGGAACCAGGATTGCCCTTGGAAGAACTACCTCTGAATAGTAGTGAGATGTTATCTGTGAGAATTATGAATTCTTTGAGTAAATCCTCAGACTCGTTATTGGATCGATGGTGGATATCAGAATGTAGAACAAACCAGAATTGAGGTTGTCTCTGTTTTAAGGGATGCCATTTACGAATATCTACGGAAGTGACCTGAGAGAACTTCTGTACAACCTGCCCATACTCAGAGTAAAGTAAATGGGATCTGTTATTGTCGTACTGGTAGAATAGAGGAAAAGTTTTTGGGAAATAGCTCTTGTACAGAAATTAGGACTGATTCCTCTCTGTACGCTGTTAATGGAACTTATTGAGTATGTGGTAAGAAGGCACATCCGTGGCTCTCAGGTCCTTATGATGACAAGGGAACTATCACGGTGAGAAATTGGACGGGATGTTGCTACTCAGCTTATGTAGTACCCTCTATATATTCAAATCCAACATTTCTCATCGTACTCAGCTGGAACGAAATAAGAGACAAATTACAGAAAGTGAGAAATTTTCGATGATATCTTTTAGTTTCAATGGGATACACCGAAATTCGTGAGAAGTATACAAGTTGGCAGCTGCACGAGAACAGATGGCGAATAACACTGCGAAGGTTTTAACCGATATCCAGACCCAGATTAAGGATTTAACTACTGAAATAACAGCTCCCTGGATGGCAGTTTTACAGAATAGGATGGCATTGATTTTATTGCCAGCAGAGAAAGGGGTGATATTTGCTGTCATAGGAAAGTAATATTCCAGATGAGGCGTCTAATGTTACAGATCAACCTCAGCATATCACTCAGGAAATCCAGAAAATTAAGGCAATTAGAGAAAGGATGCATGGGTTCACCGATAGTGAGGGAAACTGGTCATGGCCTTTTAACATTTCAGGAGACTTCTGGGGAATGCTTCTGCATGCAGTTTTAATCATAACCAAAGCAATTCTTATAAGATAAAAAAACGACACTTTGTAATTTAGTCCCCTAGACATTCTACAAATTCTCTCTTTTGAGGTCCAGTAGTGGATTGTTTTTCTACATTTACCAGCATGTCAGAATTTGTAATGTTTATAATGATATTGCCCTTCTGACACGCCTTTTCCACATCCCGGCTGCCGTTTGGAAGCCTGTATGCAGCTGCCATTAGGGAACTTTTACCCTTGCCATTTCTTAACTCAAACCATAGAGACTCTACAGCTTCCGATCCTATGTCATCCCTTTCTAATGATTTAATATCATTTCTTCTACACAGGGTTGCACAACCCTCCCCTGCCTACTAACCTATCTTTCCGATATACCGTATATCCTTGGAAATTCAGCTCCCAATGTCATCCATCCTTTAGTCATGTTTCGGAGATGGCCACAACGTCATACTTGCCAATGTGTATCTGGATTTCAAGATCGTCCATTTTATTTCCAGTGCAACACTTGCAGTCCAGGATTTACTGTTTTTACTGCACCAAGCCTCTATTGCCCTATAACTCACCCCACTGGCTGTGATTAAGCCTCATCTCCTGCCTTTCCTTTCTATCATCTCTGTTGAACGCTATCTCTGATTTATTTCTTTTTTCCACTTCCTCAGTCCTATCACTCCGGATCCCAAACTAAATTCAAATTAGTTTAATTTCTCCCTAACAGCTCTATTAGAGCTCCCCGCTAGGATTTTGGACCGCTTTGGGTTCAGCTGTAATCCGTCGTTTCTGAACAGCCCGCACCTCCCCGAAGGTGCCCCAAGGATGCAGGAACACAAAACACTGTCCCATACACTGGTCTCTCAGTCACGCAATGATATGCCTGATCATGCTATTATTGCGCTCGTTAGCATGTGTCACCTGAGATTACTACCCTGGAGGTCCTGCTTTCCAGCTTCCTACTTAATTCCAGAATTCTTTCTTCAGGACCTCCTCCCTTTTTTCTACCTATGTCATTGGTACCGACATGTACCAAGACTTCTAGGTGTTCACCCTTTCCCTTCAGAATACACTGCACCCGATCCGAGACATCCCGTACCCCGGCACCTGGGATGCAACACTATCTCTATAAGGCTGACAGAACCTCCTGTCTGTTCCCCTCACTATGCGATCCCCTATGACTACCATATTCCTCATCTTACGCCCTCCCTTCTGGATCACGGAACGGGGCTCAGTGCCAGAGACCTGTAGGAGTTGGACCTGCCGGACGGGCTGCGGGAGTTAGATGAGTGGGTGATTGTCTCGGAAAGAATGGGAAGAGCTGAGATACTAGAGAGCACCGCTGTGGCCATCCCCCACAGTAATCGTAATCTCGTGTTGGCTGACTAACTCCTTGTATCTCCTATGTATCTCCTGCTCACGTTCCATTACAAGCTGTAGGTCATCAAGCCGCAGCTCCAGATCCCTAACACGTTCTCTCAGACGCTGCACCTCGGTGCACCTGGCGCAGATATGGCCATCTGGGAGACTGGAAGATTCCCGGGTGTCCCATATCCTACACCCACAGCGAAGTACTAACCCAACAGACATGCTATCGGCCATGTTTATATGCTCAGTAAATTTGTTCACTGCTTAATCGCCTGGAGGAGGGAACGGGATGTGAGATGTCCAATCTGCTGAGAACACAGAAACAGAGGAAGGAAATCTATTGACGACGTTGTGATTCTTCATCAAGTAGTTCAAAAGGCAGATTTCAAGTAGTAGTTCAATTTGCATAATCTCTAATCCCCGCACAAAGAGTAGAGATTATGTAATGGGTCGGTGTAGCTACCATCGTACAGGGTACTAATGAGGCTACACTTCGAATTCTATGCACGGTTTTAATCCCCAAGCAGAAATAAATTTTAAGAGTAGCTGAGGAGCCAGCCAGAGCGATTTTACCAGGGTAATACATGGGATGATGTATCAGCAGAAGTGAGCTAATTTGACCCTGTATTTAGAACATTTTCACAGACAATAGGGTATTTGTGGAGCATCTTGATAGAGTATCTCTCCTCGTCAGTTAGAGACGCACAAAGAGGGTTCATTTCAAATGGAGATGTGTGAAAATTCCTGGAAATTTGTAATTTCTCTTTAATTTCGCTTTGTGATCAATGAGGTATCTGTCTATTTGAGCATACAATCTTTGGGATTCACTGCCCTGAGAGTGTGAAGGCCAGTTGGCTGGGTATTTTTGAGGAGGAGATAGACAATTAATTAAGAGGAACGAGGGGAATGGTCACAGGAGCTTTGATCGTACACGGTCGCGATGAATAATCCTAAAATCATAGAACGCAGCTGGACAATTTTTCCTGTTCTCTGTTCTAAATGGAGGATCCTCTAATCTGTGGGCGTGTTCCCCTGGTCCCCAACTACATGAAAAACCTGGATCCAATTCCAGCACATTTTTCCTGAGATGAGTCCCTATACTGATCATGATAGACCGTGTGGTTTACCCAATGCCTGATAACGTCTCAACATTGTATCCTTATGAATAGTCCTCTGGTAATAAACCATAATGATGCATCTTCTACTTTCCCCTCTCGAGGCTGGTCCCAAAGAGGGTGCCAAGCCTGCTTCACCTGAAAGGGGAAAAACCCGCGTGCGGGACGGGACTGTGAATCCGCGCCCCCAATAGCATTCCCGCCTGGGGAGGGCGGGATCAGGAAGGGTTAAAGCGAAGCCGCGAAGTTTGAATAAATCTCTTTTGCAACTGCAGCTCACCGACTACGTGTCGTTATTTCAGCGCTGCGTGTAGCACACTGCTACGGCCTTATGAATAGTCCTTTCCTAATGAATGGTGACATCACATTTACATAACTTTAAAGGTGCATGGCCAGAGTGGAGAGTAGGAGAGGAGATGGGCAGTGATTTTTTTATTTTTACTGACGGAGAAATCGATATTCATGCCTTCAGGTTGAAGCTGCGCAGGTGGAATCTGATGTGTTTCTCTTCAACCCTGAGGCTGTCAGTTTGAGCAACTCCAGCCATTGCTATTCTGCCATCATCCCTGATAGTGTTCTCCCATGCCTCCGCAGTTCCCCTCACTCCACTAATAATGATGACCTGTTGAGCCTTACCCATCTCAAATTACAGGGTGAATTCTAACATGTTGTGATCATTGCATCCATATGATTACTTTACCATAAGCTCCCTAATCAAATTTGGTTCATTACACAGCACTCAATCCAGAATTAACTTTTCCTCAGTTAGCACAATTACAAGCTGTTCTAAAAGGCATCTGATAGGTATTTTCCAAACTCCCTCTCTTGAGATCAAGCACCTACGTGATTTTCATCATGTGCCTCAACACATCCCGCTCATGGACTGTTTGTCCCACTCCCAACGGGGGTAGACTACGCAGCATAATCACCAGGACAACCAGACACTAAACACCTACTTTTCCTAAGCAGTAAGGCTGATAAATATCTTCACCCACTAACCCACCATTCCGCACGACCTCTATTTTATAATTTCCTGTCTGTCATCTTATTTTCAGCCATCCAGTGTCGAGCGTCACTTTATGGATACATAATCCATCCGTGCACAGTATATAAGTTGTGGGTATATGCTGTTACATTTTTGGTTTTGTGTTGCATTGGAGCCGGAATAATAATTATTTCCACCTCATTTACACGTGTTTGCTAAAAAGGGAATTAAAAAACTTGAATCTTGAATAAACATTTCAGCAGGCTGCAGCGTCACATTTCTGTCTCTCAGCTTTATTACGGCAGAGCGACACCTGGTGACAATGGAGTGAACAAATCAGGGGGTCCTGTTATTGTGGCAAATCACCACCAAGTATAAGTGTTGTCCACAAAAGAGAGAATTTTACAGCGATAAGAAGGGGTGTAGGGGCTGGAAGACAGCTCCGCAAGTGGATGAAGTGCTAGATCTGCCCCAGACCACTCTCCTCACCACTAGTCAGGGTCCCAAACAGTCCTTCCATATGAGGCAACTTTTCAACATCGTGCCTGTCCGGTCATTTACTGTTTCCAGTTTCCAGCTGTGCCCTCCTCGACATCAGTGAGACCCGATATTGTCTCTGCATTCTGCACTCTGTTCCGATGAGATTCTGCAGATGTTGGAGATGCAGAGTAACATACACAAAATGTTGGAGGAAGTCAGGATGTCAGGTAGCTTCTATAGAGGGTGATAAAGCAAAACGGATATTTCCTGCCGAGACCCTTCATCCGGACTGGAAGTGGGGAGAAACCGGAATAAGATGGTGCGGGGAGGGGAAAGAGTCCAATTTGGTAGATGATAGGTGAAGCCAGATATGACTGAAGCTGAGTGGGTGGGAGATGAAGTGAGACGCTGTAAGGTGGTAGGCGGAAAATGCAAAGGGATGAAAAGAAGGAATCTGATAGGATAGGACCATGGGGGAAAAAAGAAGTAAAAGAGGAACCAGAGGGAGACGATCCGCAATGGAGAAGAAAGAAATGGGGAGACAGAATGGAGGAGACGGGCCTGTGGGCTGATGAAAAGAAAAGGTGTAGGTAGAAGTTAAAGACACCGATGTTCATGCCATCGGATTGTAAACTACCCGGATGTCATATGAGGTGCAGCTCCTCCAACCTGAGAGTGAACTCATCGTGTCAGTTAAACAATGGACCGGAAAGGACAGTTGATTAATAATTTTACACTGGAATCCCTAATCAATCCTCCCTCACTTTAAACCGGTGCCGTCTGGTTGTTGATTCCACAAAAGTGGGAAAATGGACTGCACACATTCCCCATTTCTGTAAATTCAAAGTTTGGAACAAGGTCAGCCTCAATCTCCTGCACTTGAAGGTGTGAATTCGCAAACTGCCCACATTCTCTCCAGAACCCAGCCCCTCGAGTACCGGCACCATTCTCGTAAATCTCCATTGCACTCAGTCCAGCTTGACGTCCTCTCTCCAGTAGCAGAATGAATAAAACTCAATAAGCCAGACATTGATACCCTAACAATACTCTAACCTTAATGTAACCTCACTAGCCTCCTCTTCAGACCATGAAGCATGAGATATGAGACAGTGGCTGCTCAGCCAATCGAGTCTGTTCCGCCATTCCTTCATATCCAATTGATTATCGCTCTCAACCCTATTATCCCGTCTTCTGCTCATTATCTTTCACAATCCGTTTAAAATACACTCAATGACATGACCTTTACTCCGTCCGTGGCAATGAATTCCAAATATTTCCCAGTCCCTCACTGAAGAAATTCCTCCTCATCTCTGCTCTCAGTGGATGCCCTGTATATTCAGGCCGTGGCCTCTGGTCCCAGACTCACACAGCGTGGAGAGAATCTTCTTCACAGCTACTTTGTCGGTGCTTTTCAATATTTAATAGGTTTCAATGAGATCTCCTCTCTTTCTTCTGGATCAGCGAGTACAGGGTCAAAGACGTCTAATTGTCCTCATACATGACCCCTTTCATTCCTGGAATCATTCTCGTGAACCTTCTCGGGATTCGCTCCAATACGAGCACATCTTTTCTCAGATAAGAGGTCGCAATCTGCTCACAATACACCGAGCGATCTGACCAATGCGTTATAAAGCTACAATATCCCATCCTTGCTCTTTCAGGCTAACGTTACAGTTGTCATCCTTAATCAACTCAATCTGCAAGCCAACTTTTAGGGTCGCCTGCTCAAGCACTCCCAAATACTTATGAACCTCAGATTTTTGACTTTTCTCCCATTTTTGTTTCTCCGCCCATGAATGTACACTTGCAAACACTGTATTTCTTCTGCACCTTCGTTGCCTGTTCTCCAAAACTATGGAAGTCCTTCTGCATAATCTCGATTTGCTCCAATGTTCCTGTCCCGTACCTACTTTTGTATCAACTGCAAAGTTCGTCACCAAGGTATCAATTCCGTCCTCCATATCATTCAGATTTAACAAGAAAAGATGCCGTCTCTATACTGACCCCTACGAAACACCATTAGTTACCGACAAAAAAACAGAATTGCGCACATTATTCTCACTCTTTCTGCCTTGTCAGTCAGCCAGTCTTCGATCCAGACAAGCATCTTCCCCGTAATTCCATGAACAGTCATCTTGCTGAGCAGACTCATGTGCAGCACCTTAGAAACATAGAAAATCTGCAACAAAATTCAGGCTCTTCGGCCACAAAGCTGTGTCGAACATGTCATTAATCTAGAGCTACCTAGGCTTACAATTAGCCCTCTACTTTTCCAAGCTCCATTTACCTATCAGGGAGACTCTTAAAAGACCCTATCGTTTCCCCTTCAGCCACCGACGCTGGCGGCCCAAACCACGCACTCACTACTCTCTGCCTAAAAAAAAATATGTATCTTACTCCTGGTATCTCCTTGGATCAATGCCTCTCATCATCTACACTCCAAGGAGAAAAGGCCGAGTTCACTCAACATATTCATAAGACATTTTCCCCAATCCAGGGAGCAGCTTTGCTTATACTCTCTGCACACGTTATGTGGTTTCCATATCCTTCCTGTAGTGAGGTGATAAAAATTTAGCAAATTACTCCAAGTGGGGTCTGGTCAGGGTCCAAAATAGCTGCAGCATTACCTCTCGGCACTTAAACTGAATCCCACGGAAGGCAAAGACACCGAACGCCTCCTTAACCGCTGAGTCAACCTGCGTGGCAGCTTTGCGTGTCCTATGGACTCGGACTCCCTCTGATCCTCCACACTGCCAAGACCGCCAAGACAAGATCCCATGGCTGCCCATGGTCCATACCGGTAGGGGTGGGGGTGGGGGGAGCTGTTGTTGCTACAGCTAGGTGGAGTATTCAAGGGCATTTTTAACCTCTCACTGCTGTGGGCAGTAGTTGCCAATTGCTCTAAAAAGGCAACAATGTGGGCTGCCTTATTGACTGTCGCCGGTAGCACTCACATCGACGGTGATGAAAAGCTTTGAGAGGTTGGCTATAACGGAACTGAACTCCCGCCTCAGGACCTGGACCCACTGCAATATGCCTATCGTCACAATAGGTCAACGGCAGACGCAATCTCCATGGCTCTCCACACGGCTTTTTCCCACCTGGACACCTACGTCAGGGTGCTGTTAATCGACTACAGCTTCGCATTTAATAGCATCATTCCCACAATCCTAATTTGGAACTTGCAAAACCTGAGCCTCTGTACCTCTCCCGGTAATTGAATCCTCGACTTCCTAACCGGAAGACCACAGTCTGTGCGGATTGGTAATAACATATCCCCTTTGCTGATGATCAACACTGGCGTACCTCAGGGTATGTGCTTAGCTCACTTCACTTCTCTCTGTTTGCACATGACTGTGTGGCCAGGCAGGGCTCAAACACCATCTAGAAATTAGCTGACGATACAACCATTGTTGGTCGAATCTCAGGGGGGCGTGCAGGAGTGAGATAAGCCAGCTAGTGGAATGGTGCCGCAGCAACAACCCGGAACTCAACGTCAGTAAGACAAAAGAGATGATTGTAGACTTCAGGAAGAGGAAGACGAGGGAACACATACCAATCCTCACAGAGGGATCAGAAGTAGAGAGAGCGAGCAGCTTAAGTTCCTGGGTGTCAAGATCTCTGAGGATCGAACCTGGTCCCAGCACATTGATGTCGTCATTAAAAGCAAGACAGCGTTATACTTTTGTTGGAGTTTGAAGTGGTTTGGCATGTCAGAAAATACGCTCAAAAACTTCTATAGTTGTACCGTGGAGAGCATTCTGTCAGGCTGCATTACTGTCTGGTATAGACGGGCTGCTGCACAGGACCGAAGGAAACTGCATAGGGTTGTAAATCCAGTTAGCTCCATCCTGGGCACTAGCATACAAAGTATCCAAGACATCTTTAGGAGGTGTCTGAGAAAGGCAACGTCTATTATTAAAGACCTCCAGCACCTAGGGTAGGCCCTTATCCCACTGTTACCATCAGATAGGAGATACACCAGAGTGAAGGCACACACTCACCGTTTCAGCAGCAGCTTCTTCCCTCTGCTACCTGAGTCCTCAATGGACGTTGAAGCTCTGGACACTATCTTACTTTTTAATCTACAGTATTACTGGTTTGGGAAATTTTTAATAATCCATTCATTGCACAAAATAAATTTACTTGATTCATTACAGTTTTAATCTACTTATTATTATCTATGCTACACTGCGTATTGCATTATACTGCTGCTGCAAAGTTAACAGATTTCACATAACGGTGATAATAATTCACTCAGAATTCTGATTCTGGGCAGGGGCTACGGTCTGCTCCAGTGTAACATGTAGCCCAGCGGAGGGAAGGAGCGCTTACGTCATTATCATTTGGTCAACCTGCACAAAATTAATTTTTGACATTTTTCAGTGGATTAGTCGACAAGGAAACTTAAATATGAAATGAGGTGCAGCTTGGGTTCAGTGGGTGCAAGTATTGGAACACAACAAGGATTCTAAAAATATCGAGGCTGCATCACTGACAGCTTTATACAGCTGTTTTTTTTTCTCTGATCTCGCATACTGGCAATAACATAGGTAAATCTAATTGTTAAAATATACTCTATACAGTATATATAATCATGCGTTAACATATTTAAACACTTTAACAGATTGTGAAGAATGCTGCAAATAAATGTTCAGCTTTGTGTTGTTTCATCCAGGCAGTGTACAAAACAGAGTGAATTATTACACAACACAAGGCAGATTAACTTCAATCAGAAATTGTTGTAGTTAACCCGTTGTAGTTCAGCACATGCACAAATACGAAATAGTCTACATGTTTGTGTAAGATAAAAATAGGACACGTTGTTATTACAGATTTGTTAATAATTTGATTTTTTTCTTTTGCTCCAATACCAGTAAACATTCCAGGTATGATTTTTCTGTAGATGTAGACGGATGAGAAACACATTCTTGCTGAATATGCCCAACATCTCCACGAATTAAACTCAGATACATCTTCCTGACCTGGAGAGCCACACTGTAGATTGGAAATGCAGAACAACGGACTCAAAGCAGAAACATTGCTTGTAATACTTGAACATCAGAACGATCATGGGCTCTTCTATTCGATAAGCAGAATGGTCTACACATTCAAAGCATGTCACTGTCCACGCTGATGTTGTTGAAGTTGCACGCTGATGAGTTTTAATCTAATTGTTAGTGTTGTTACTGCTTCTCTGGATCTCAACTGACTGAACTGAGATGATAATCTCACTGCTGGCCAAATTGCCGACGTCATTATTGCTCTCCGCCCACTGTTGACAATGATGATAATATTGTTGTCTCTGGAGCTTTAACACTGACCACAGTGGTACTTTTACAGCGCGTCCTGGTCATTCACTGAAAGGTGTTCCTAAGACAACTCTATTTTACATTCCTCCATTTCCTTGAGTGTTTCTTGCAGGCAGCTGAACGTGATTATCTGGATCAAAGGCTCCAAAAAAACTGTACAGTATAGCTCGATGTGAATGTGTAACTAACGACCCTGGAGGAGAATGAGTCCAGAGGCTGCTGTCTTGCAGCACAGCCGCTAATCTCAAACGCAGGATCAAGGGCTGGACCCGTAATCGGCTTTTACCTCAAATATGCAACTGTTGTGTCGTTGTCCTAATGTCAATTTGTCAAAATGCATCTGGTCTTGTCCCATAGAAATAAGCTACTGCACATCAGATTGGAAATTATATGCTATGAACACGGTCAGGGGTCATCTTAGTTTGGAAAGAAGTCCAGAAGAGATCATATGAATTGTGCTGCTATTGAGAGAAAGAGGGAGGCGTCCAGCACAAGAGAGAGAGAGAGAGAGAGAGAGAGAGAGAGAGAGGAGAGAGAGAGAGAGAAGAGAGAGAGAGAGAGAGAGAGAGAGAGAGAGAGAGAGAGAGAGAGAGAGAGAGAGAGAGAGAGAGAGAGAGAGAGAGAGAGAGAGAGAGAGAGAGAGAGAGAGGAGAGAGAGAGAGGGAGAGAGAGAGAGAGAGAGAGAGAGAGAGAGAGAGAGAGAGAGAGAGAGAGAGAGAGAGAGAGAGAGAGAGAGAGAGAGACAGAGAGAGAGAGAGAGAGAGAGAGAGAGAGATTATGGTTCCTCTGCTGATTGTTTACCTTTCTCCGAGATCACTTTCCTGCTTGCAGAGAGTCTACAGAAAGCGGTGGGCGGAGCAGGTTGAAGGACAGCTTGTAGATATACAAAGCAGATCCGCTGGGACACATTCAGACACACCACGAGACACACAGTGCGAACGCTGAATGAGCTTTGTTGCACCCAATTGAAGGGGTGCGATCTAAACTACCGATAGACAATGTTGATGTCTTACTCGGGAATGACCATGCAGGTGGAGACGTGTCTCCAGCAGATCTCCAGCTCGTTAACAAGCCTGCGGCTGCTGAGGCCCCGCCTATGAGTTCCGAAGTTTCTCCTGCAGGCGCAGTAACAAGAAACATGTCAAATAAGGCTGCTGACAATGATATTGATTTATCCGAAACTTTCTGACCGTCCCTATACCAGCAGGACCTGAAGGATAGGAAGGTTGAGGTGAGTATGGAGGGTGGAAAAGAATTGGCGTTATCGAGGGAAGATAACGAGGGAAGAATTCAGAGAGGAGTAAAATAAAGGTCCGGACTTTAAAAGAGACAGCTC
>NC_082723.1:5795695-5820695 GCF_030144855.1 Hypanus sabinus
AGTAGGACTGGGGCAGATGCCTCCGGTGCAGGCAAAAGTACCAGCTATTTCAAAGATTCCTGTACTAACAAATAAAAGAGCCTTGAGAAGGTGTTGGGGCCATGGTGGGGCACTATCGACAATTTTGTAAGAACTTTGCTGATATCGCCTTCCCGCTTACAAAACTCCTACGGAAGGATGAAAAGTTTGGGTGGAGCAATTCTTGTCAGGATGCTTTTGAAAAGTTTAAAATCATACTGTATCATCACCCTGTTTTAAAAGCAGCTGGCTTGCTAGAACCCTTCTCCTGGCGACTGATGCAAGTGATGAGGCTGCAGGGGCAGTCCTATTGCAGAAAGCAGTGGATGCAGTGGAACAACCAGTAGCCTATTTCTTTCGAAGTTCAAAGTGCACCAGAGGAACTACTCTACTGTAGAAAAAAAGAAATTAGCACTTGTCTTGGCAGGACAGTATTTCGAAGTGTACTTCTGTTCAGCATAAAGACCCTTAATTGTTTATACTGATCACAAACCCTGGTATTCCAGGCTAACATGAAAAATAAAAACTCTGAACTCTGGTATCCTCCTTGCCGGAACGCGGGGATCCTCTTTGCCGGAACTCCGGGATCCTCCTGCGTGGTCTCTGGGAACCTCCTGTCTCAAGCCTCGTCCCAAGCCTGAAGCCCCTAGCCAAATCTAATCACGTCCTCGCCAGGGTTTTGGGGTCCTAGTCCCGAAGCAAGACACAGTTTTTGGATCCTTGTCCAGCCTCTGTCTCGGAGTCAACCCCAGGCTTCTTGGTTCCCCAGTCCCTCGTCCTGGCCCTGCTTAATCAGTGTTCCTGCCTCAAATCCGGGGCTCCTCCTGCCTGAACTCGGGGGATCCTCCTGCCTGAACTGGCTAGGAACTCGTTCGGAACCTCAAAAATCACCCTTGACGCCACGTCCCTCACGCACACCACGGTTTTGACTATCGTTTAGTGGTTCCCGTCCTGCCAGTAGTGCAGTAATGGCCTGCGTCCTGCACTTGGGTCCAGCCTCCTGTTCCCTTAAGACAGATTGTTTATCTAGATGTTAATTTCGACATTACACCTGTTATACTCTGTTATCTGATAATTACCTTTGCATTGTTCAAACTTTGTAATGTACATTTATCCACAATTTTTCCTTCATAAAGAAATTCTTATAAGGAAGTGGGTGAAACGGGGTCCGGAAGACTGTGCCGCTATTAAGAGAGAGAAAGTCAGGCGTCCAACGCAATGAGAGAGAGAGGCAGAAACTTCTCGAAAGATTGATGTTATGGTTTCTCTGCCAGCGTTTTTAACTTTCCCCGAGGTCAGTTGCCTGCTTGTTGATGTTCCATCAGAGAGAGCAGGGCGGAGCAGGTTGATGGACAGTTGGTGTCCAACATGGAGAGATAATAGCCAGTTCCGCTATTACACAGAGAGACACACCACGAGGACACACGCAGTGTCGGACACTGAACGAGCTTTGTTGTACCCACAGGAAGGTGGTGTTTTTGGACGATCGACTCCGGGATATCGATCAGTGGCTCACAGTGTGAAAAGCTGCGACCGGTGGGGAGATATTAATGTGTCCATCCTTGCCTGGGTGATAATTCCAACACTGAAGAAAGGTCGTACGTGTTCTGGTTATAGTCGGTGACCACAACCGGGATTTCGGAAGAACACCAAAGACAACGGGAAGATCGACGGCATCATCCCACCTTATATGTATACTGCCCAATCAGGCAACATCCTTGTAAATCTCCTCTGTACCTTCTCTATGATTTCCACGTATTTTCTGTAGTGAGGGGAGCAGATCTGAGCACAGTACTCCAAGTGGGGACAGACCGGGGTCCCGTATAGCTTCAACATTACCACTCGGCTCCTAATCTCCATTCCCCGATTGATGAAGGCGAATGCACCGTATGCCTCCTTAACCACAGAGTCAACCAGCATTCCAAATATCCGCCGTCACTGTCGGGGAAGGTCACAATGCAATTATATATCATATGGGACTGATTAGAGAATAGAAACGTTTTTGCTCCTAGTAAGTAAAGGATGTGGAGCCGCTATAGATGCGTTTCGTCAGAAAGTTGTCGAACGCGGAAAATTTCAGACATCAGCGAAGAATCAGTCATTCTGTCCTTGAAGCGGAGGTACGTGCGTTCAGTAGCGAAACTATTTCACCACCTCAGGTGCATCCAATAAGAATGATTTTTTTTTCCCCCTAGCTGTGTACGTTTTAGTGCAAGTTGCCGTTGGGAGTTTTCCAATTAGCTCCCCCTAGTTCGTGCACGATTCTCTCGTAATTCAACCTACTCCTCTTTAACGCTCTGTCACAAGGCCCATGCTTGTCCTTATCTCCAGCTATGGCACAATTTAAAGAGTTGTGTAACTCTGGTCTGAAACGTGGGTCGGCTGGCCAAGTTCATTACCCAGCGCCAGATACAGTACAGCTTCTTCTCTTGTTGGACAACATACATATTAATTTTCGGGTCACAGAATATATTGGTTTGCTAAGATCTCAGGTGAAAATGGTCTTTCCATGACGATGATTGTTTGTCAATTTTTCCACAGAAGTGCTTTTTATTGTCTTCTCTGTGGCATTATATTTACAAGATAAGTGACTCCAGCCATTAACGAGATTGTCTGCCTGGTGTCAGTGATCACCAGAACATCTGATAAGCAGAACATGTGACCCGCATCGGCTGCTCATACGACCATCCCCCACCGCACATATGGCCTCACGTGACGATAACTTGTGGGTAACTTACGTATACGAGAGCAGCATCTCAACCTTGAGTGACATGCAGGCTAGTGGACTGAAGAAGCGGCTTAAAATTCTGTAGAGACGTATCTTCTACAACTCTTTCAAGACAACTCTCATTCTTTTTTGCTCCAAAGAGAATGTATAGAATGTCTTATCCAGTTCTTATCTTATCATGGCAAACATCATCTGCAACCTCTATAAAGTTTCCATATTTTTTTCTATATTGAGGCGTTCAGAGTTTTAGATAATATCCCAAGAGTGACCTAACCTAGATTTTAGAGTTACAGCAATACCTCGCGGATCCTGTACTCATCCCGTGATTAATGAAGCCAACACCCAATGCGACTTCATAACCACCTATCAATCTGCAAATAAGCTTTGAGGGATCTTCGGATGTGGACCCTATCCCTCCTTTTCACTGCACTGCTAACAATCCTGCCATTAGCCCTGTGTTCTGCCTTCAAATGTGTCCATCCAAAGTGAATCTCTTCTCAGCCCTGTTCGGCAAACAGTCGATGCCCTGTTGTAACCTACGATAATCTACACTACTGTCCATCACTCTACCACCCTCCATATCATCTGCCAATTTACTTATTCCACCCTTGCACTTTCTCATTCAAACCATTTCTAAACTTCACAAAAAAGGAGGGTGTCCGAGAAGAGATCACTGCAGAACACCACTGGCCACCAACCTCCAGGAAGATGATGCTCTGAGCATAATCATCTCTTGTCTTCTATGGGTAAAAGGTAATTCTGAATCCAGCGGTTATCATTGGCAGAGGACTATGCCTCCTGACTTTCGGAAGGACATGGTAAACCGATTAAATATCTTACTAAATGTCACCATAATCTACATATCGAACTCCCTACTTTTATCATGTGATTTGTCACATCACAGAATTCAGGCAGTCTCATGAAATTTATAACACATGCTCTCTCTTCACCTCGACATGGTCCATCACATCAGCAAAAATATCACCGTCACGAACATTACGATTCCTCATAGGTGAATACTGAAGTAATGTCTTCATTAAGGAGCTGCGCTGCCTCCCCGACTCCAGGCGCATGTTCCATCTTCTATCGCTGACGGGTCCTACCGTCACTCTAGTCATCCCCTTCTTCTTCCAATGAATCTAGAATGCCGCGGAGCTTTCTTTAAAGGCTTCAGAAGAGCTAAGCCCTTCTAAAGACCTTCCCAGCTCTCTTAATTCCATTCTTCATTTCGTTTCTGGCTAAATTGTAACTATCTACAGACCTGTCGGATCATTGCTTCCGAGGCCTTAAATCGGCTTTGTTTTCCTCTTACTGAGATGATCCACGTCTCTTGTCACCCATGGTTCCTTTAGCATCGTTTCCTGCCTCAATGGGACAAAACTATCCAGAATCCCATGCAAGTGCTGCCTAAAATACCTCATTTCCGTTGTGCATTTCCCAGAGCACATCCGTTCCCGATTTAAAGTCCGTTTCCAGACTTATAGCATCATAATTCCACTTACCACAAGTACTTACAGTAGAAATTCATACAGAGCCGCAGGGAGAATGTCGGACGATTTGATTCGAGGTCTGACACGGACCGAGATGAGATCGTGGGGTAGGGTGATTAGTTTGGAGACTGACAAGGGCGGGGATGGATGGAGAGTGAGGGGCAGTGGAATTACTTTGTGGACTGATGTGGACGTGTGGTGTTAGAGCGGGGCCGTGGGATTAATCTGGGGTTTGAAGCAAGCTGTGGGGCAGTGGCATTCTTCTAGGGTCTGACATGAACTGTGGTGAGAAAGAGTGGTACGGTGTTATTAGTTCTTCGGCTGATATGAACTCTGGGAGAGAGTGTGACAGTGTGATTAGTTTGGAGACTGGCACGGACTGGGGATAGAGTGGGGCGGTGTGATTAATTCAGAGATTGACAGGGGTTGAGGGGATAGAGTGGAACAGAGTGATTAGTCTGGGGACGGTCTGTGAGGAAAGCGTGGAACAGTGTGGATAATTCGGGGACTGAATTAGGCTGTTGGGAGAGTTTGGGGCAGTGTTGTTAGTTCAGGGACTGACACTGAGAGTTGGGAGAGACTGGGGCAGTGTGATTAGTTCGGGGATTGACGGGTTGTGGGCAGAGAGCGAGACAGTGTGATTAGTTCGGGGACTGACGGGTTGTGGGCAGAGAGTGAGACAGTGTGATTAGTTCGGGGACTGAATTGGGCTGTGGAGAGAGAGTGAGACAAATGATTAGTTCGGGGACTGAGAAGGGCTGTGGGGAGAGCGGGATAGGGTGATTAATTTGGGGACTGACGCAAGTCTGTGGGTAATGATCAGGAACAGTGGTGTTAGTGTGGTGACCGAAGCGAGTCTGTGGCGCAATCGTGGTGCATTGGGAATACTGTTTATGATAAATGTACTAAGATTACTTACTGTTAAATGAGTCTGACACGTGTCGTGTCTGTGGGATTACTTTGAGGACTGACGCAGTGCTATGGGATTCGTGCATGTTCCCTTTTTATGAATGGAGGCTGCTAGAACAAAGTGAATCACAAAAAAAAAATAAAAGTGTTATAGTTATAGAAATAGTTAAAGTGATCTATCGAGCTAAATTAATACTATATAGCAACTACTTCCTCTCCATCCTGGAGCTCCCGCTCACGGCCCAAATCCGCAATACCGCGCTCTGCCTCCACACTTTTCTTTGAGCTCAGGACAACGGAATCCCGATCCCAGAAGCACCGCCAAACCTAAAAGAGCAGGGAATCCGGGATTCCGCACACCAACCCCTGCCACTTTTCTAGCTCCGCTGGCTCCATGCATCAGCCTCAGGGAGTTCAGATATATCTCCAAACTTCCCTGCCCTTCGTTCGACACCGCAGGCCTCAGGATCATATAAACTGGAATTTGTCTGAGGCGGCTATCAGCTCCTCCTTCTCGCCGGGTACTGGAAGAAAGAGCCAGCCATGACTCCTCCGGCCGTCTGGATGATCGCACACCCTCTGAGAAAAGCCTCCACCACCTCCCGGGAAGCTGCAGACGAGATGAATATCCGAACCTCGTTGCCTACCACTTATCGGCCCGAAAAGGTTGCGAAGCCCCGTACACAGTCCCCGTGAAGTTCCCCTCCTCCCGCTCGCTCAGCACCCGAGCCAGAAGCCGGCGGTAGCTCGGAAAGTTCACACAGGAGGCTGGGGTAGTTTGGGCCGGAAAATGAGGCTAAGCACCGGCGGGTCTTCATATATGTAGATGGAAACTGAGGGATTTGGGGTACTCCAGGGTGTGAGCGATCACGACCCAGGCCAGGTCATCGCCAAGGGAGAAGCTACTTCGAGGACTCTCCCAGAGCTACATTACGTTCCGGCTCCAGGGTGCCCTGAGCAAAATCTGCGACTGCTGGCTGGACAGGAGGCTGGCTATCTGCTCGGTTTGATCCTCCTGGGTAACCTTCGCCCCCTGCCGATAGGCATGGAAACAGTACCGTCCGAGAAGCGCAGGATTCGGATGCAGGCAGAGGGAACCATGTGGAGAGAGGGAGCGAGGGTCAAGTCGGAAGGAATAGAAGGGTGGTGGAGGTGGGAAGAAGTGCAGGGAAAGGATGTGAATCTATCCATCAGATCGATTGCGACAACGTGTCAAGTGCACATGCGGCTGTTTGCTGGTACGATGTGAAATGATTGGACCTCTTGCGCATATGAGGCGCTCTCTTCGCACAGGCTCTTGAGTGCTCTTGATTTTCATCTCGGGAGAGTTCGGCTCGTAGCTCCCATACTAAATTGGCCAGAGTGTCCCATTACTTAACATGACAAGGGGATTCATCATACTACTCCGTGCGCTCGGTACAGGACCTGTGTGATGTGGTCATAGAGACGGGTTGAATATCGCGAACACCGGTTGATGAAAGGGAGATCACGGTTACGGTGTGGGAAGGAGAGTTGTCAGGCAGACGAGTGGGAGAGGTCAGGGAAATTACACAGGTTGCTTGTGACAGATGGACTTTGTAATGGAAGCATGCAATTCCAGAATGTCCCGCAGGAAGGAATGTCCTCTCGTTGCGTAGTGCATTAATGGACAGTGCTCTCCGACTCCCGTCTCGCTCTCTCAACGTCCAGCGTCTAGTTTTCCACCTCAAGTCTTTTTAAACTCCTGTCTGTATTCAGCTGTCTCTCCAAACTGCCGGCCACCAGTACCTAACCCTACCTCTCTCTCTCTCTCTCTCTCTCTCTCTCTCTCTCTCTCTCTCTCTCTCTCTCTCTCTCTCTCTCTCTCTCTCTCTCTCTCTCTCTCTCTCTCTCTCTCTCTCTCTCTCTCTCTCTCTCTCTCTCTCTCTCTCTCTCTCTCTCTCTCTCTCGGGATTCACTCCTCAATCCCAGTATCTCTCGCCCATAAGATTTCTCTCCCTACCCGCCGTCACTCCTCCCCTACCCACCGCCCCACTACGTCTCGGGCTCCTCCCATCCGCCTCCACTTCCAATCTCCCTCCTCACACCAATCTCTCCCCATCCCTGGTCTCCCCCACCCTGGTGTTTCTCGAAAACCTCGGTCTCTCTCTACTTTACCGATCCCTCTCCCAAATCGCTTCACCATCTCTCTACCCTAGTTTGTCATACTAGTCTCTCTCTACCTCGCCCCTACTCTGTCTCCCTTCGCTTTCCTCTCCCTCTGCCGTTTCTCATCTCCTAGAATCTCGGCTGTGTGTGTGTGTGTGTGTCCCGCTCTCTCGTCCTTCTCTTCTCAAACTCTCCCCGCCGTCTCTCTGCATTCCACAGTCTGTTTCTCATCCCACCCGTCTTCCATAGTCTCTCTACCCGTTTCTCCACAATCCCGACCTCTATCTCCCATGTCTCTCTCTCTCTCTCTCTCTCTCTCTCTCTCTCTCTCTCTCTCTCTCTCTCTCTCCACACGCCATACCCTCGCCATCCTCCAGCCGTTCTCTTCGCCATTCTGTTTCTCATCCAGTCACTCTTTAGCCCCCCTGTCTCTCTGCATAGTTTATCTTTCTAATTTCCCTCTCCTTCCGCGTTACTAACTCTTTTCCCGGCTATCCCCCTCCCGTTTTCTACCGACACCTAACTTTCGACTCTGATCTCTCCTCCCATCTGAAACCATAACCCAATCCCTGATCTCTTTCCATAAACCAGCGCTCTTAACTTCCTTGGCTTCCCTCCCCAGGTCTCTCGCTCTACCCTCCTGTTTTCGCCAGTCCCTGTACCCACTTGTTTCTCTCCAGTCCCACTCTCTCGTCTCTCAATCCAACGTCGACTCCTTTCCGGCTATAAACTTTTCTCTTCATTGACTGTTCAGTAAGTGTCGGGAATTCTAGTCTGGTGCACACAGGTAGATTGCGTGTGAACCTACCTGAATTAATAAAAGTGTCTTGATGGAAAATACAGATTCTCTGTACCTCACTGATTATTGTTACAAGGGATGATTCTTATTACATTTGCGCCCATCATTAACGTTGCTCACCAACAGGACACGCCCACTGTACAGTGATACCATCGGGAGGGATGTACAGAAGCTTGGAAGCTCACGCTCAGCGGTTCGGAACAGCTTCTTTCCCTCCGCCACCTGTAACTCAGTATTGTTTCTCTATATTTATTTATCCTTCATTTCATTGTACTACTACAGTAAAGTTAACACATATCGTGACGTATGCGTGTGATAATAAATCTGGTTCTGATTCTGACTCAGATGTGGGAGAGTGTTGTTGATCTGTTGGATTGAACTTAAAACTAGTTGAACGTCTCTGAGAACCAGCTGAGACGAAGGGTTGAACGTAGAGTAGCACTGTGCTGTAATGCTCTCTACTAGTGTACCGTATCCAGTCGATTAATTACTTAAAGCTACGACGCCTTGTTTTTCCAGATTACTGTCATTGTGCATGATAATATTGCTCAATAATTTAACAACAATAGGCTATAAATATCCGTGCCGGCGACAGGATAATAATGATAGTTTTGCTTGGAAGGGACTCTTCAATTATTACGCAATGATGTATTGTCCTCGGTGGTCAGACTCCGTTGGTCTTGGGGTATGTAGGGAAGTATCTGGACAAACAGGAACATTAGCTATCTTCAGTATGGGCCAATGAGTCGTTGGCCATGTCTAAACAATCTTACAGAGCTTTACAATGCAGTTACCAGGAATGGCATTGAAGGCAAGGCCACGGTGGCCGTCTACTGGGACTAAATCAGGGAGGTTCAGTCGCTTGGCTTTCATAATGGGCTAGTCAATTCGAGTCGCTATTGGCTATATTGGAGAAGCTAGAGTATGGTAATAGGTGGTTGTCTGTCTGACTGGAGACCTTTGACAAGTCGAGTGCCGCACGGATCATGGCTGTCTTCATTGTTTGTCATCTATAGAAACGATCTGTATAATTATGTCGGTAATTGGATCAGCAAATTTGCCGAAGACAGCAACATGACCGGTATAGTAGACAGCGCGGAAGAATACCGGAACATGCAACGGGATCTGGTCCAATTGGAGAAATGGGATGAAAATGACAGATCAGATTTAATGCAGCGGAGTGTTAGATGTTGCACCAGGGTTGGTGTGGCAAAATAAGGAATAGGGCACCGAGGAGTACGATAGAACAATACAATCCGGGAACACGGGTCCGTAATTCAATGATAGTTGCGGCAGGGTTAGTCAGGGTTGTAACAAAATGTTTATCGTACATTAGCCTTCGTAGACCAAAATATTGAGTACAGGAGTTGTTTTGTTATATTCAAGCTTTAGGACTTTAATGCGGCCTAATTTGGAATATTGTGTACGGTTTTGCTCAATTATCTGCAGGAAAGATGTAAAGATTAAAGCAAAAAATATATATGTTAGCACTTTATTCCCGAGCAGGTGGAAGGAAAGATTTGATAGATGTGTACGACACTATGAGGCTTACAGAGAGTGAACCTGCAAGCGGACTTTCTCCACTGATGTTGGGTGCGAAAACTACTAGCGATCATGGGCGAAGGCTGAAATGTGAAATGTTTAAGGGAATCATGAGGGGAAACTTCTTCACCCAGGGGGTCGCCGGAGTGTATACAGTGCTCCGAACGCAAGTGCTAATTGAGATTTCGATTTCAAATATGAGATGATTGGATAAATACATCGTTCAGAGGGATATGGATTGCCATGGTCCGGTGCGAGTCGATGGGAGCAGGCAGTTTAAATAATTCCTCATGAACTAACGGGCTGAAGACCCTTCTGTGAAGCACTTCCCTATGGCGGTGTAGCTGTATGTCTGGGTTGGAACATTTTGTCTCACAGCACCAACCAATCTAGAGATTCATTGATACTGTTCGTTCCCTCTGTCCTTGCAGACACTGAAGCATGGAGATTGAGTGCAATAGATGGTTATAGCATGAGAAGATGGAAACGCAGGAGTGTAATGATAAAGGACGTATCACACTTCAGTAATATACTTTTACTTCTTCAGTAAGCCGTTAATGGCAGGAGTTCCGGGCTGGAGGTGGGTGTGACAGTGGTTCCAATAAAGTCAACAAATCTGTTGCTTCAGCGGCGGAAATGGGGACCATTCGCCCAGATACTATAGAGCAAAGAGTTCATTAAATCCGAATGTTATCCTTAAAGACATTGGAGGTGAGGTATGACAGTCTTTGGATGCTTGGAGTTGTGGAGACATCATATTTGAATTGTGTTGAATATTAACTCGTGGACGATACATTCTTGGAGTCGAAATGCTTTATTAAAAGTTCTATGATTGCCATTACAGATGTTTGTTAACTATCGAACAAATAAGGGCATGCTATTTTCTGCGATATTTACGAAATCTGAATGCATTGCGTATTTAAAATATAGCCCGTGATTTGGACATAAGGGCTTTCAATTGAAAGAGAGACAGGAGGATCATGGCCATGAATAGCTTCATGTAAGTCGTGTGTTTCTGTTGTTTGTGTTGGGGGAATGTTTGAATTTATCTTCTTTTTCACCATACACGTGACAAAAAATTGTGTCACCTTGCGAGAAGCGATTTCCAGGAACTGATGCAAAATGCGGAGGCTGCATATCTTTCAGAAATTCTATGAAGTGTTAATGTATGTGAGCCTCAGCTGTTCACATCAACTCTCCTATTTTCTTTAGAATAAGTGCTGAGGCCTTTTGCTTTGGAAGTTGGTTATTCTGTATTCTCCAATTGCCTGTGATAGTTTAGAAGGAAGACAAGTGTAACCACGGATGTTTGCTTTGCTTTCGCTGCGTTTTTACTTTGTATCGTTTTGCATATTTAATTTATTATTGATTTCAGAGGGAGACACGGATTCTACACCGGCCATGTGGATTCAGGGTTAAGTAGATCGAAATATGAGCGCATCTACAGCCAATAAGATAAAACCATGATTCAGAGGTAAACTAGCATTGTGATAAATTTGTGCATACTTTTATTGGGAATTTGGAATTGGCATTTTGGAAGGCTTGTGCTTTTAATGAGCAGCTTTCTGCTGAACACTTGGAAATACTGGTTTTAAGTTCTGGGGTTCATTGGAAAAGATTACTTTGAAGTCATTGCAGCATCTGCCCTGTAATATTTAAATAGTAGGTCAACTTGATAAGGTGTAGTGCAGTCAACAACTCAGCGATTTGCTTACGTCATAATCCCTAATTCGATAAATTCCCCATCTGCTGTTGCGGTTATTTCCCTTAGCTCTATTTCTCGGAGCTCTGTAATTGCAGAGTCCGAAGATAGCTTAAAGTGTATCGGAATTTCTACCCTCATTGTGGAATACGGCTGCCCTTTGTTTTCCAGCCAGAATTCACTCTATATACTACATTATCTGCCTTCTGTTAGGAAACCAATTCTGAATTAACGCGGCCAGGATTCCCCATACCCATGCCTCCTGTCTTTCTGTACGAGTCTACTATGGTGAACTGATCAAACGCCGGACCGAAATTGATACAATCACATCTACTGTTCTGATTCATCTGTTTGTTTTTCACTGTTACAAATAATTCAATTTGGCTAATAAAGTTCAACATGCCCCTCAAAACCCCATATTGACTCTCCTTAGCCGGAGTACGTTTCTCCAAATATTCATAAATACCGTCTAAAATAATCTTCTCCAATAGTTTACAAACTACCGACGGAAAACTCACTAGTCTATAATGCAAAGGAGTATCCCTATTATCTTTCGTCAACAAATGAATAACATTTGCCACCCTCCAGTCTTCTAGTTCTAATTCTGTGGCCAGCGAAGAAACAAATATCCTGTCCAAAAGCTCAGTAATATCTTCTCTCGCTTTCGCAATTTACGTGGATTATATCCTTTCCGACACTGAGAAATCATCCATCATAGTGTTTTACAAATTTCCAGCGCATCCTCTTTCTTAGCATCTGCATGTTCTGGCATATTTCCCTTTTGATGCTGTGTTCACATTCATCAATGTATTCAGTAAGGAGCCTTATTGCCTTCTTGGAAAACAGATACAAGTTTCCCTCTGATCTGCCCACGCTCTCTCCAGTCTCCCCCTGTTCTTCACAATGCAACTCGGCAAGGGTTCTCGAGTCCCCTACTAACTCTTCTAGGTCCATTGTTAAACTCTCTCCTGTCTGCATTGTGACCCTCCATATCCACAACTGATCCTTTCTCCCTAAATATTAAGTATCTTTCTTCCTCGTGACTCGTTCCAATTTCCTTGCCACTCAGGTTTATTTTACGCTATCATCCTTTCCCTGACTCACTGAGAGAAGCCGATACTGAACCTCATGTCAGTGCTCTCTGAACAATCTCCACGTATCTGTTGCGCATTTCCCTGAGAACATCATTTCCCAATTTACCTTTCCAAGTTCCTGCCAGGTAGCACCATAATTCGCAGACTCCCAGTTAAATACATTCCTTGCTGCCTGGTCCTATTCCGGTGCAAGGTAAATGTCAGGGAGTTCTGCACTCTCGTGCTGATATGCTGACCCACGGAGAGATCTCTCACCTGATCCATTTACTTTTATTATATTAGATCCAGTATGGACTGTTCGCTAGTTCGCCTGTCTTCATATAGTGACATGAATCCTTCCTGGACACAACTGAGAAATTATGTCATAGCTAAAATTTTTACTCTGGGGAAGTACCAAAGAATATTAGAAATGTTTCTGTTCCCCGTGCCAATAACATGACAGATATCCAGGTTCCACTTGCCGATCAGTTCCTCACTGTTCACGTTGCAGGTTTTTTTTGTTCATCTGGTGGGCGGCTGTACTCCAAATGGGGTAATCGCGCCTTTCATGTTGTTGTGTTCGTCTCACGTCTATTAACAATCGAACGAACCACTTTGCAGCTCTCTGAACCCTTTCTGCAGCTGCGATATATCCCAGGCTTCCCATCGCTCTCCATTGACACCCTGCTACCCGATCCTGTCCATTTTCCAACATCTAAAACACGGAAAGACCTGTAGCCATCTCCGCCCTTGTGACAGTCGAGTGTCTGTGATAGTTGCATCATACGTCAAACAATGTAACAATCAAGCCAGCAGCATTGAACCTTTGAACCCCTACCTACCTGAACTCGATGAGGTGAAAATTCTTCCGCCATTTCTGCAATTTCAGGATGACCGGGCTTATATTGTTTGAATTTATGAAATATTTCCCAAACCTGTTCGTTGTAAAACGGCTTTATTTGAAAACTCCGCTGAACTAAAATCAGATGCGGACGTTATGTACACAGATGGCCCGTTAATGTAAACACATACTTCATTCCATTCCTCAGCTCTTCTCTGAATTTCCTCTGTGTCAGTGTATAGATACAAGTATTAGTACACATGCTGAGGACTTGCAACATGTACCCAAATTGCTGCAGGATGTATACCGGGGAACTGAAAAATCTGTCCTCGAAAAAATAGTTTTGCACTTGCCATTTCACGGAATGGGCAACATAGGGCATCCAAAATAAGATGAAATTAGCTGATATAGAAACCAGCAAAATCATCGACTTCCTGCGTTTTTCCACCGATTCATCTTTCTGATTATTGATGCTGTGCCGAAGCCTTCTGCGGACTCTGTTTGCCACAGCAATATGTCTTACAGTTAACCCGTTAAACACCAGGATTAAGCCGATTGGGAGCAATGGTGTTAAAATACTCTCCAGTAATTCGTATCCTTTCCACACATGTGAAGTAGCGTATTCATATGTGCCGGTGCACCTCCACGGTACATTGTCAATGATGACGTAAGGTTCAAGGACAAAGTAATACGGGACACATTTCCCGCAGCTCACTATAACTACAGTCACGATAACCACCGTTGCTGTTCTCTCGGTGCAGTAACTCTCTCGCAGCTTTCGGCAACATATTGCGATGAAGCGATCGAAGGTAAAACTGACCGTAAACCAAACAGAACAGTCAGTTGCTATCCTCCCAAAGACAAGTGTCATAGCGCACACAGGAGTGATGAGCAGGGATCTGGAATAAATGTAGATATTGTTGGTCTGTTCCACTAAAGCAAAAAGGATAACCACCATCATATCCGCTGTTGCCATTCCAACCAGGTAACGGGTGATGCATTTGGAGAGTCCGCATTTTCCCCGAGATAGGATCACAATCGCCGTTAAGTTAACTGCAAGAAATTTGGAAACCAAATGGAAATATGGTCAGCCCCCTGAGTTCCCCCATTCTTCCGATGCTATACAGGGTATGATCTGTTTAGTAGCGGGAAACGAAAATCCTGTGTGTGCGGTCTGCGTCGCTGCACTCCGGCTGGAGGACAATGACGGACGTGAGTGTCTGCGGATTGGCTACCTTCCGACAGTTTAGACGGAGGCATCCGAGTTCCACGACTCACGGACCGGTGAGCACTCGATCGCTCCTGTAAACAGCACCATTTCCGTAATTGGAGGTGCAGTTGCTGAAGGGAATGCTTGTAGCGGTGACAAAGTGAGTTCAAAGTGATACAAAGGACGAGTTCTCATTCACTGACAAACAGAAGAACAGAACTCCCTGTCGAAAATAGTCTGGACTGTCTTTTAAATAAGCTGCCAACTTGTTATAAGGTCGAAGTGTCTGCACTGATAGAGACTCTGACCTACAAAAAGCAGAGACCAGAGATCTGAATCAAATTCAGAGTTAAACAACATGCAAGTTGACTGCTACAGCTTGGGAAAATTGGGTATTGTTAATATTGCAAGATTAAATTCTTCAACCTATCAAAGCAAGTTTCATGATTATAAAATCAATGAAGCATTTTGGTTTGGAAACTAAATTAGTAAACTGAGTAAATACAAGTCCAATTAGACCACCAACAGACCAGCATCACTTCTGAAAGTCTAGGGAGGTAAAATTATGAAACAGTGACAATACCAACACCAACTTAATTTACAGAAGTATAAAAAGTACGGAAAATGGAAATAAAACGATCAGATGCCCGAATCCTCCATTTCGGAAACACATATGAGCCAATAGTAGCATTGCGCCTAGTAACAGTGCGGATCCCGCAGCGAAGTAACGACGGCACAATACATAAAGTAACCAGCTCCGGAATCTTACCGGGGACACCAACTGCGACAAGTGTGGGATAGAAAACGGCGGCGATGTAGTAAATCGTCGGATATCCCATATTCCATCAGAAACAACGTTCAGATGTACAGAACGTTTCAGCTGCTCAGATGGACTGCTGATCGGTTTAGCAAACTTTTATTGAGGAGAGCGCAAGTCCACTGAGGCAATTAGCGTGGCTGTCATGCCAGGGACATTAGTGACAACTAACTGCACAAGCACTTACGTTAATCTATTTTTACTCATTGTTCCCGTGTCATTAGTTTGACACCTCAAGGGATATTGCAATATATTTACTTTAAATAAAATATGATGTGAATTATTTTCCATGATACCTGGATTTAGCTATTTAAATAGTCTGTTTTTTTTTCATATCTGTGTTGCTTTAAAAGTAGGTATTCATCTTGAAGTCGATTTATTTTGTAACATTTGACTGAGCACATTCCCTTCAGAAATTGAGGGTAGGAGTTTCGTCTGGCGGTGGAATGGAGAACACGTCTTTATTAAAAGGGAAAATTCATTCATTCTTTTCTTTTGTTCATTCCAGTCATTCCGGGGTCTTTGAGTGTTGGCAATCAAAATGACAGCTGACATGTGTTACAATTACAAAAAAAAAACATTGCACTTGTTCCAGAGACCTGTGGTCAAAAAGGGACCGTGTCCTCGGGAGATTAGCGAGATCTGTGGACAGTTGGAAGAACAATGTTTTCCAGCGCACATTCGGGCCGTTTGGAAGCATCCTGATCTCTACCAGTGAATGATTTGAACGCCCCTCACCCGTAACGCGCGATGCAGTCTACTCAACTTTAAAGATATTCTCAAACCTACCACAATTCACCCAGTATTTCGCCATACTTTCTGTGGTTGAACAAAAGTAACAAGTAATATCTGTGAACGTTCCGCAGCTTCTCAAGCTGTTCTATTATTTGCCAGGAAGTTGTCCGTTTTCCTCCTGATTTGTTTTCAGGTATGTTGTCTTTCACAGAAACATAAAAAACCTACAGTACAATACAGGCCTTTCGGCCCACAGAAATGAGCCGAACATGTCCCTACCTTGTAAATTTCTAGGCTTACCCATATCCCACTACTTTTCTAAGCTACATCTACCTATCCAAAAGACTCTTAAAAGACCCATCCGCCTCCACCAAGGTTGATGGCACCCCGCGCCACGCACTCACCACTCTCTGAGTTATAAACCTACCCCGGATGTCTCTGTACCTACTCCCCAGCACCTTAAACCTGTGCCATATTGTGGCAACCATTACAGCCGTGAGAATCAACCTCTGATTATCCACACGATCATTGTCTCTCATCATCTTATACACCTCTATCAGGTCACCTCTCATCCTCCGTCGCTCCAAGGCAAGAAAACTGAATTCACTCAACCTGTTTTCATAAGACTATCATGATTCTAAATATGTGCAGACCAGCGGATGTGGACAAGCTGATCTGTCAATCACACTTCCTTCTGCTCTTGCAGTGCACCGCTCCGTGACTGTTGTGGTCTTGAAGCGTTGATGAACGTCCGTCGCCTTATAGGAGAGAGTCTCACCACTCTGTCTCCATTGTGAAACTCGGACTGATGTGCGGCCCTCTGTTGACTCCAGCAAGTAGTACCTCTGCCTTCAAATCCATTCTCCCAAAGAGAATCACTTCGTACCTTTCGGGTTGAACTCCATCTGTAACATCTCAGCGCTGCTCTGAGTCCTGTCACTGTCCTGTTGTATTCTCTGACAATCTTCGATACTATTCATAATCCACCTCACTAAGGCCTTCTCAAATCTCCTTCTAACTCCTCCATAATTCTAACTCTATCCATAATTCCAGCAAACCACATCATTGCAAATACAAAAAACTACCTTTCCACTTCCTCATCCAAACCATTCATAAAAACACAATGAGCTTCACAAAATTCAGTTTCTGAGACTGTTCTCCAATCATTTCCCCATCACTGATATAAGACTCACTGGGCTGTAATTAGCAAGTGTATGTTCACTCCCTTTCTTGAGCGAAGGGATAATATTTTCATTCCCTATCCCCTGATACTCTATGTGCGGCAGTGATAACGCAAAGATGATCTGCAAGTGCGCAGCAATCGCCTCCTCCGCTTCCCACAGTAACCCGGGGTTCCTCGCCACTACACGAGAGGACGTAGAGCGGCATGAGAAAGGTTGGGCACCTCTGGCCAAAATTTCTGTTACTGTGAATAGTTAGGTACGTAGAAGAATAACTGTTCTCCAAAAGTCATAACGTTAAATATGAAACTAACCTTTCAACATTTTAAGCAAGATGAGTACATTATTATTGTTGTGCACAATTTTAGAGTCAAAAAAATGAAAGGAGCACCATGCAAACGTTTGGACACCCGAAGAGATTTGAGCTTTCAGATCACTTTTACCCTAATTAACTTGTTCGGGCTATAGCCTGTTCACAGTCATTGTTAGGAAAGGCCAGGTTATGCAAATTTCAAAGCTTTATAAATACCTTGACCCCTCAAATCTTGTCCCAACAATCAGCAGACTTGGGCTCATCTAAGCAGCTGCCAAGCACTCTGAAATTTGGAATAAATGATGCCCACAAAGCAGGAGAAGGCTATAAGAAGATAGCAAAGAGATTTCATGTCGCATTACGAAATAGCAGTCAACTGGAACGGTGAAGGTCAAGTTGAGTTCTGGAAGATCAGGAAAACCTTCCGAGAGAACTGCACGTAGGGTTGCTAGTAAGACAAATCAATCCCCCCGTTTGACTGCAAAAGACCTTCAGGAAGATATAGCAGACTGTAGAAGCGTGGTGAACCGTTCTACTGTGCAACGACAACTGCACAAATATGACCTTCATGAAAGAGTCATCAGGAGAATTTATTCATTGCGTCGTCACCACAAAATTGAGCGTCAGAAGTTTACAAAGGAACATGTAAACAGGCCTGATGAATTTTGGAAACAAGTCCTGTGGACTGATGAATTTGAAACAGAACTTTCTAGCCGCAATGTGCAAAGGTATGTTTGGAAAAAGGAGTATGCAGAAATTCATGAATATAACACCTCTCCAACTGTTAAGCCTTGGAGTGCATCGATTGTGCTTTGGGCTTGTGTTGCAGCCAGTAGCACGGGGGACATTTCACGGGTGAAGGGCAGAATGAATACAATTAAATGCCAGCAAATTCCGGAAGCTAACATCACACCGTCGGAAAAAAAAACTGAAGAAAAAAAGAGGATGGTTTCTACACCAGGAAAAATATCCTAAACACCTCTCAAAATCCACAATGGACTACCACAGGAGAGGCAGGCTGAAGTTTTTGCCATGGCCCTCACAGTCCCCCGGTGTAAACTTAATCGAAAATCTGTGGATAGACCTCAAACGAGCAGAGCATGAAAGAAAGCCCAAGAATCTCACAAAACTAGAAGCCTTTGCTAGGAAGAATGGGTGAAAATCCCCCAAATAAGAAATGAAAAACTCTTAACCGGCTACAGAAAGCGTTTACCACTGGCCCTTTTCCTATTTTGCTATATTGAAACTGTAAAAAAAAATAAATATAAAAGTAATCTTGCTTACAAAATTAAGGAAACGTGTCACCTTTAAGTTTATGCCTTTCGGATGTTAGGTCATCTTTTCCTCGCTTAGCTATTCACAGTAACAGAAATTTTGACCAAGGGTTCCCAAACTTTTGCAAGCTACTCTATCTATCCCAATGTTTTTCAAATGTTCCTGTACTTCCTCTTTTTTAACCTTCTCATTTTGGTGCCCATAATCCCGTTTAAAACTGTCCTCCCAAACGTTAGGATCTCTCTCACTTGTGAAAACTTAAGCAAATTCCTCATTGAGGACCTCTCTCAAATCCAGCAAATCCAGCCGTATGTTTCATCTGCATCCCTGACGGTTCCTGCTCTGACTCTAGTCCTCCTCTTCCTCACATGCATCCAGGACGTCGTTGGGTTTTCCTCAATCCTGCTGTAGAGGTTTCGAATTCTCCAAATTCCATTCTTCAGTTCGTCCCTGCGTTTGTGGTTAGTTTGGGGTATGAGATAGGTTCGTATGGAGAGATCACGGTAACGGGATTCGTTTGGGGACAAACATGCGGGTGTGAGAAGATAGCAGGGCAGTATGGTTAGTTCGGGGACTGACATAGGTTCGTGGGGAGAGATCACGGTAATGGGATTTCTTACACACTGGTGTTACACAGTTACACACTGACACAGCTGTGTGCGGTGAGCGCGGGGCAGCGGGATTAATTTGGTGACTAGCACAGGACAGTGGGAAGAAGGCGGGGAAACGGGATTAGTAGTGGGATTGGCATAGTGCTATGGGGAATAAACTGCGACATTATGGGGCAGTGGAATTAATTTGGGATGACACAAGGCTGCGGAGACGCAACGAGATTGTGTCATTATTTGGTGACTGGTACGGGCTTCTGGGATTAGCGAATGTCCCCCGTTTACGACAGGTTGGGGCCAGTACAGAGCGAAACACACAAAAATATGAATGTTACTGTATTTTTTCACAAGTCTTGTGATTGTTGTTGTTCCATAAATAATTGAAATGACAAATCGATCTCCCTCACCCCTTCCTTACATACAGTAGCTCCCCCTATCAGCCAAATCCCGCATTCCCATGCTCTCACTCCACCCATCTGTTGAACTCCAGGCTACGGAAACCCTGAGCCCAGGAGCTGCAGGTGTTTATAGGGGGCCTTGGGACTGGGACCAGGCGGGTGGTCGTTTTGTTCTGTATCCTGTTCTGCCCTGTTTGCCGCACTGCTTGGAATCCTATTCTACCCTGTTTGCTGCCCTGCTCGGAATACTGCTCTGCCCTGGTTGCTAGACTGTTCTGTATATGCTCTATCCAGTTAGTCTTGTTCCCCTGCTTCTCTTCTGTCCGCTGGACCGGCCGATCCACCTTATTCTCCTTGCTTGCGCTGCCATGATGTCGGTTGCCTTTCCCTAGTTATCTATGTACCCGGTGGATCACTGCAGTGTTTCTGTTCTCCCTGGACCCAGCTTCCTACCCGTTGCCTCCGACGGGCGGGTCCGATCCGACTGCCGCTGCCCGTCGGGGGGTTCTTCCCCCTCTTACCCGTTGCTTCCGTTGGGCAGATCCGGCCGGACTGCCGCTGCCTGGCGGGGGTACTACCCTTTCCACATATTACTCCCTATGAGTTGTGCCGCTCACCTGCCCAGGTGTCCGCGTCTGGCCCAGGCCACCCGAGATCCATCCCTAGGGACTTAACCTTGCCTGCACTGTGGATCTGTGGGATCTGCCTGCCTGCCTGAACTCCGGGAGCCCGCTCCGCTCTGCCTATCTGAACTCCGGGAGCCCGCTCCGCTCTGCCTGCCTGACACTCTATCTACCTGAACCCCAGCTCTACCCTTAAATGCCATGGCATCCCCATCCTGTCCTCCCCCTAGTAGTTCAGTGACTGCGTCCTGTGTTTGTGTCCATCCTGACAGTCGGCGAGAAAGAGTGTGAAGGTTAGGTCGGAGGAAGGGATGCTGGTGTTGTGTTTGGAAGAGGAAGGGAGGGTGGTCGCGGATATAGGTTAGAGAGGGAGATCGAGAATAGCGGTGGAGACTCTGATTAATGTGACAGGGAGAGAGTGGTCAGACCAAGACGGAAAGGGCTGGATGGATGTTTCAGTGGGATTTTACAATGAACGTTGTTCAACACTAGAATGGCGTGCGGGTATGAAAACTCTCTAAAGACTCAGCCCCAGTCTCTCTATCTCCCTCCACCAGTCTCTTGCCCTGCCGTCTTTCTCGAAAACGTAGTTTGTCTCCTCACCTCCTCCAGGCTTCCTCCCAGTCAGTCTCAGCTCATAGTCACTCATCTGCGTCTCTCTCCAGCCCTGTGTTCTCTCTCCAACCGTCGACAAATCGCTCCCTTCGGCCTCCTCTCGGTTTCCACCGATATTCTCTCTCCCCGTCTCTTTCTCTTTTTTTTCACCTGATCTCTCTCCTTCCTGTATATTTCCCACCCCAATTTCCTTCCATATTCCGATTTTCTTACCATCTCTCCTGCAGATCTCTCTCCTCAGCCCGAACTCTGCTCCCATTCAAGACCACACTCTCTCTCTTCCTCTACTCGTTCTCTCAGTCTCTCTTCCCGTCTCACTCTCCCTCCCTACTTTATCTCTCCTCAGCACTCCGGACCCACCGTCTCCCAGATTTTCTCTCTCCCAGTCTCTTCGATCAGACTCTATTTTTCTCGCTTTCTCCCTTTTCGCAGTAGGTTTACCCGCTGCCGTTTCGCTCTGCAGTGTCCCTCCGTCTCCTACGACTCCAATTCTCTCCCTATCTCTCTACACCTTATCTTCCCCGACCCTTTGTGTCCCTCCATTTTCTCGCCCGTATTTTCTCCTGGCTCTGTCGCTCCCCCGTGTCCCTCCCCTCGTCTCCCTCGTTCCGCATCCTCTTTCTGCAAGTCTCTTTCTCATTAGTTTGTCTGAATCCACTGTCATTTCCTTTTCCCCCCAGTCTCTTTCTCTGCCCAGTATCTCTGTTTCCCTCACTCCGCTGGCACTCCGATGCCGTCGTTCTCCTCCATTTTTTTTTGCCCCCAGTCTTCCTCTCCCCAAAACGTCTCTCTCCTCAGATTCTCTTCCCCCTGAATTTTCTCCTCGTATGTCTCGTCCCCCATTCGCTCTGCATTCTACCCCTCTTTGCCTATTCCGTCTCTCCCACAGCATCTCTCGGAACGCACTGTGTCTCTCATCCGACACTTTCTACCCTCTCAGCTTCCCTCGACTCCTCTGTCTCTCTACCCACTGTTTCTACCCGGTCTCCCACTCCCCCAGTCTCTCTATTCACCAGTCCTATTCTCCGCTACTCTCTCTCTACGTCAGTAACTCTCTACCCAGACTTTCCTTCTTCCCAGTCTCTCTCATCCCATTCTCCCTCTGCCGTATCGCAACCGTCTCCCTCCCCGTATCTCTGTACTCCGCTTTCTCTCCTCATCTACCACAACGTACATCTGACCCCCAGGCTATAAACTCCAGTGTGTCTCTCCATCTATCTGTCTTTCGCTAACCCCCAGTTTCTTCTGCATCCCACCAGTCTCCTTTTCTCACACTCTTTCCCATCTCTCTTTCCAGTCCATTCTCTCCACAACCAGTCACTCTGTCTCTCTCTCTCTCTCTCTCTCTCTCTCTCTCTCTCTCACACACACACATTCCCAATACCTAATTATCCCCATCTCTCTGTCCTACAGACTCTCTATTCTCCAGTATCTTTCTTCCCTCAATCTCTCTGTCAGATTTCAACCTCGCTTGCCGTCTCTCTATTTAACGGTCTCTCTCTTGGTCTGTCATCAGGTGGGTGTTGAGAGCGGACCGAAATGCAAGCCGCAGGCACTAAGAATTACTGGAAACAGTAGTAGCAACAGGACTAGGTGACTCAGGGAAGGAAGGGAAGTGGGTAGGAAATGACGCTGGACAAGACACAGGTCCTGAACGAGACTAGGGCCTGGGCTAGGACTAGACTAGGAAAGCTGAACCTGGAGGAGGATCTAGGAACATGGAATCTGGACAAGAGCTCCGAGCCAGAGACAGGCCAGTGACCCGGAACCCGGGTCTTCACTCCGGCTGGGACTGCGGATCTAGGCGAACGGAAGAGGAGGCAAAGCAACAGGACAGGACCTGGGGGCAGGACGCGAGACTCCTGGGCTGGACGCAGAACCGGAATTGGATGACAAGTTGAAGCTCTGCTTGGAAGACTGGAACACAAAGCCTTGGTCTTGGGAGAGAGGAACTCAGAACACAGATCCATGGACTTGGGAAACAGGAACGCAGAACACAGAGCTTGGACCCCTCCTTGGGAACAGGGCGTAGAGCCAGGAGTCATACATAGAAAGCTGAACACGACAAGACGGTTCCTAACATGACGTAGCGGCAAACAGCCGGTCCTACCCAGCGAAGGCGAGGACACAAAGAAATAATTACAAACAACGAAAGACGGTTCCTTATCTAGACACAGCCAGGCTGCAGTCTTGCCTCGTCCTTCGGTGTCTGTGTCTTGCGTTTGAGTCCGCTCTCAACGCCCACCTAATGACACTTTCTCGCTCTCTCCCTTTTTCTCTTTCCTACTATTACAAGTGAAAGGAATTATATCTTCTCGTTATCTGCAAAACAGTAGCATCTCGGACAGAATTAGAATATTCAGGATGAGAAAGTGTAGTGAAACAGGCTGCATGAAAGGACAGCTTATGACGGGAGCAGGAGTGGTTGAAACAGCATAAAATATTCTGCACGGTCACGCAGTTTTGTCCGAACCGGGAAGCAGGGATAACAGTTCGCCTCAGGCTTCAATGTAATCCTGGTGGGAAGCGCGGTGTAAAGGAGATTTCTATGAAAACCGTACACGGTGGACACTTCGGGCTCTGATCTTGTTTCTCTTGTTTTGTACGTCGAAAATTTGCAAATTTTCTCGCGTTTGTTTTCCAAACCAGTTTCCATTTACACACAAGTGGGGTAGAGAAGGCTGTTGCATTCTAATCCTTTACAGAATTTATTTCTTACGTTTCATGCGTTTTAACATCCGATTCATTGGGTATTTCACAGCATTCCTGAGTTCCTCTCGGAATTTGCTCTGAGTCAGGGCGTAAACGCACGTGTTGGTACAGGAACTGAGAACCTGCAGCATTCCCGATGTCACTTGAGTGATATAACGGGGATCCGTGACAGAATAATAAGCAACAATCAATGAAATTCTTTGATAGATATAAAATACCACCTGTGTTATCCATAACAATACGCAGCTACCAGTTATTCTGAATAGTAAAATGACGGATTTGCGTCGGTTCTCCATCTCCCGGTCCCTGTCATTCTCTGCACTCTTTTGTCCCCGGAGCCCCCTGCGGGCTCGACTCTCCGCTAGAATGCGTCTGACAGTCAGAATATTTAACAGCAAAATCAGAAAAAATGGGACACAAGGGGTTAAAATTCGTGGAATAACGCATATGCTGTCCATGAGGGAGAGTCTTTATAGCTCGGTGTAAGAACACAATACCAGGAAACACCATCAATTATTAACAAAGACTCGTATATGAAGCCTCAAGGTACGGTTTCCAAACATGTCAGCACACTCACTATCCCGATAACCACAGCCGCCGTTCTCTCGGTGCAGTATTTTATTTTTATCTTCTCACAGCAAATAGCCCCAAATCGATTGACGGTGAAAGCAACAGTCAGCCAGACAGAGGTCGCCGTGCTCGCAAATATCAACCATCCACGAAGACTGCATAAAGGAGTGATGTCCAAGAATGTTCTGGAAAAATAAAACCGCGCAGTCCCAGTCAGCAGCGGATCCGAGATAACAACCAGGAAATCGGCCGCTGCCCTTCCCATCAGTATCGAGTGACACATTTAGAGAGGCCGCACTTTCTCCGGGAGAGGATCGCAATCGCCACCAAATTCGCTGGAAGAGAGATAGCGGGGACAGCAAGTTGAGAAAATCTGACCACAAACCAATGAAGCAGTTTGAAGGGATCCCGTAATTCTTCCACATTATTATTGCAGTCCGCGGTGGGAGGATCGAGGTAGAGAGCAGAGTTGGCCAGACAAAGGAGCTTACGCGGTGAAATATATTTAATCTGGTCTGAATACCGATTCTTTACTGATGGTCGAATTCTGAAGTAGCAACTGAAGGTTAAAAGTGGGTAACTAACTCCGCAGAATCAATATTGTTTGGAACATTTTCTACCGGGGCCTTTCACGTCTCACATGCATGAAATGAATAAATCCCGACGCTGATGGCGTGCTTCTTCTAATACATTATCATCAACGACCATGGTGCT